>NC_056737.1:1329188315-1329238315 GCF_019279795.1 Protopterus annectens
GTGTCCCAAGGTCTCTTATCACACTTTTGGTGTTAAGTATACTACCGCCTATGTTGTAGTTCATGGGTACAGAGTTTTTACCGAAGGGGATGACAATGCACTTTTTGGCATTGAGCTTGAGGCCATGTCTTTGACACCAGGCATCTATCTCAGTGAGGCCCTTTTGTAGGATGTCCACATCGTTAGGAGTTTCGATTATGGCTTCTAGTTTGCAGTCATCTGCAAACTTCATTAGCCAAAGACCTTCTGTGTTAGCCTGTACTTCAGAGAAGTAGATACTAAATAAGAGAGGACCCAGGACTGAACCCTGTGGTACTCCACTTGTCACTGGTCTGAAGTCGGATTTGGAGTCTGCTACTTTCACAGTATGGGTTCTGTCAGTGAGCCAGATGGCAACCCATCTTGTGACATAGGGATTTATACCTAGTTTAGTGAGTTTATCTATAATTTCAGAGTGGGGGATGGTGTTGAAAGCCTTGGTAAGATCTAGATAGGCTGTGTGAACCACCTTACCCTCATCTATGGCTTTGGTGAATGCTTCAAAGACGTCTATCAGATTTAGGAGACATGATCTGCCTTTTACAAACCCAAACTGGGTAGGGTCCAGAGTTTGGAGATTACCAATGTCTTTGTTTATAAGTTCCATGATGATACATTCCATGGCCTTGCAGACCAGGCTCATCAGGCTAATGGGGCGGTAGTTCCCGGGGTCCATGGTGACTCCCCCCTTGTGGAGTGTGATAACTGTCACTGTGTGCCATTCAGCAGGCACAAAGCCTGAGGTGAGGCTATGATTGAACATGGTACTTAGTTGGGGTGCCATGTTTATTCTGTAGTTCGTGTAGAACGCAGCCTGGGATGTTGTCTGATCCCATGGATGCTGTGTTCTTGGCTTTGGAGAGTGTGGCTTTTACCTGTGCAGCCATAATTACAGGAACTTTGCATTCTTCTGTTATAGAGATGGGCTCTTTAGGAGGGGGGGGTAAACCTATCTGCCAGGATGTTGTCAACATCAGTTAGGTCTGTATATTTAGTGTCATTGTGCTGTAACTCAGAGCAGATCTGAGTGTTGCCATTGAGATTCTTGACATAGCTATAGAATGCTTTGT
The DNA here is from genome assembly GCF_019279795.1 of Protopterus annectens. Lineage (NCBI taxonomy): Eukaryota > Metazoa > Chordata > Ceratodontiformes > Protopteridae > Protopterus > Protopterus annectens. The sequence goes on from NC_056737.1 coordinate 1,329,189,425, forward strand.
GGTTGTCTTTAGAATCAGTGGTGATTTTGTTTTCGTAACTAGCTTTGGAGGATTTTATCAGGGATCGTAGCTTCTTACTGAGGCTGACCAGGAAGCTCCACCACTCATGGGATTTTATTCTCTTTTGCAACAGTTTCTTCCTTCTGTTGTACAGTTTGTTTATGACAGGGGACCACCAGATTGGCTTCCTTTTTTTTGGAGGCTAGCGTTTTGGTTCTGTTTGGGATAGCACGATCCATGCACTCATGTAAGTGCTTATAGAGTGCAATTGTGTAGGTTTCAATAGTCGTTCATAGGTTGATACTAGGCTATCTGCCCTAGGGCATTTATAAGCCTAGCCAGAGTGTGTTTGGCTTTCACCACTCTTTTAGATTAGTTGACTGTGCCTCTGTATAGTAGGTCACAGAAGGTAGCCCTTTTAAGGTTAGTATACTGTACCTCTGCCAAGCAGGGACACAGAAGAGATTCCAGGGGTAAACTTATGATCTCCCATCCATTTGTCAAGATTTCTCTTGAAGAGGGTCAGAGAGGGGCTCTGCCTAACATGGATTGGGATTTTGTTCCAGAGTGAGGGGAGCCTCTGGGATATGAATCTGTCCCTCCAGCATGTCCTATTTATTTCTGTGCTGAGGTTCAAGTCCCTGGAGCGTGTAGCTGTAAGGGATTTGGATTTCCTGAGGTGAAGCATGTCCATTAATTCTGGGTTGGACATGGCCTTATACGTCTGACACAGATCGCCTCTAAGTAGGCGGTACACAACTGAGTAGAGCTGGAGTTTCTTTAGCCGAACTGCATAGGGCATCTGTTTGAGCCACTTGATCCTCTTGGTGAGATACTTTTGGGGTCTTTCCAGTTGCTGCAGGTGTCGGGTAAGGTACATCCCAAATGGGGCATTGTATTCAATTATGGGCCTGATAAGTGATGAGGAGAGGAGCACAATGACCTCTCTTGATCTAGATGTGAACCCTTTCGTGATAAGGTGGGCTATATGGAAGGTCTTTCTAACCACTTTGGCAACGTGATTGTCAAAGGAGAGATATCTACTTGGGTCCCCAAGTCCCTAATTACTTCTTCCTTACTTAATGGATTACCACCTATGTGGTAATTTGTGGGCACTTTGTTTTTCCCAAAGGGGATGACTATGCACTTTTTGGCATTTAGCTTTAGGCCATGGCTCTGGCACCAGTTATCCATCTCTGTAAGACCCTTTTGGTGGATGCTTGTGTCAGCCAGAGAGTCGATTACAGCACCCAGTTTGCAGTCATCTGCAAACTTGGTCAGCCATAGTCCACCCGTGTTAGCCTGTACCTCGGAGAAATATATACCGAACAAGAGAGGTCTCAGGACTGAGCCTTGTGGGATGCCACTTGTAACTGGTTTAGAGTCTGACATGGCACCTGCTATTCTGACCATGTGGGTTCGATCCCTGAGCCAGTTTGCAACCCATCTTGTGACATAGGGGTTGATATTTAAGCTGGTGAACTTATTTATCATTCCCGAGTGGGGTATTGTGTCGAAGGCTTTTGCGAGGTCCATGTAGGTTGTGTGGACTACCTTCCCTTCATCTATGGCTTTGGTAACAGTTTCAAAGAAGTTGTCCAGGTTCAAGAGGCAAGATCTGCCCTTAACAAAGCTGAATTGGGTAGGATCCAGTGTCTGGAGGTTCCCAATGTCTTTGTTTATGATTTCCATGATGATACGCTCCATAGCTTTGCAGACCAGGCTACTCAGGCTTATAGGGTGATAGTTTTCGGAGTCAGTTGTGGCACCACCTTTGTGGAGTGGGACTACTGTTGTTGTACACCATTCCTTGGGTACATATCCTGTAGTAAGGCTGAGACTGAACAGTGACTTTATATGAGGGTTTAGTTCTTCTTGGAGCTCGTGTAAGATGCAGCCCGTGACATCGTCTGGTCCCATTGATACTGTGTTTTTGCTTTGGAGAGGGCAGCTCTCACCTGTGCATCTGTGATCTCAGGAAGGCTACACTCTGTTGGGAAAGACATTTGCTCTTTTGGTGGGGAAGGGGGGGAGGGGGAGTTTGCACTGAACCTTTCTGCCAGGATGTTGTCAATGTCTGTGGGTTCAGTGTATTTTTGTCATTTTGCACTAACTCAGAGCATATCTGGGAGTTGCCTCCCCGGTTTCTGACATAACTAAAGAAGGCCTTGTGATTATCTTTAGTGTCTTGTGTAATTTTTCTTTCGAAGCAGGCCTTAGATGATTTTATGAGGGATCATAGTTTCTTCCTAGTACTGATCAGAGACGCCTTCCTTTTATGGGATTTTACTCTATCATGTAGTAGCTTTCTCCTTCTGTTGTATAGCTTATTTATGGCTGGAATCCACCAGACAGGTCTCCTGCCTATGGAAGAGTGGGTCTTGGTTTTATTTGGGATAGCATGCTCCATGCATTCCTATAGGTGTCCATAGAATGCTTTTGTAAATGATTCTGCATTTTGGGCCGTATTTTCCACTGGCCTGGGGGCTTTGAAAGATTCCATCTCAGTTTTGAGAAATGTGAAGTTTGCTTTTGAGAAGTTCTTCACCATGGTTTCCTTGGCTAGGGGTGGGGATGGAATACGGATGTCCAATGAGATTTGTTTATGGTCTGATCTTACCAATGAGGGGTATACCTCTGGTGTGGAACATAGAGACCCCATGTTGGTGATGACCAGATCCAATATGTTTTTCCCTCTTGTAGGAGTGGTGACCAGTTGTTCCATAGCATTTGAGTTTATAAATTCTAGGAATCGTTGGGCGAGGGTGTTTGGGCTTGAGTAGTTTTCCCAGTCAATGTTTGGGTAGTTGAAGTCACCCAATATAATGGTGTTTGGAGAGACCTTCATATTTTCCAGTGTTCTCAGGAAAGCCGAGTGAGGTTCCTGTGTTTGGGAGGGTGGTCTGTAGCAGGCTACAAACTGAAAGGTAGTTTTGCCCACTGTTAGTTGCACATGGATGGTCTCCGATGCTTCGTGCAGTGCCACTAACCTGGAGGTGTGGGTATCTTTGATAAATATGGATACTCCCCCTCCTTTTGTGGTTCGGTCTGAGTTTTGGGGCCAGAACGCATGGTATGAAGTATAACCTGTTAGTGCTGGGGTGCTCTCGGGAGCCTTGAACCAGGTTTCTGTTACTGCACAGATGTCGATATTCTCCATACTGAGGAGAGTCTCGAGTGCGTGCATCTTGAGGTTTAGACTTCTGGCGTTGAGCAGCATTACCCTTAGTTTTTTTCCTTTGTGTTGTCTATGGAGGTGGGCTTGTCTTTTGAGTCTTGCCTAAAAAAGGCACTATGGGGGAGGCAAGAGCCTTTGCCAGTATTCAAAAACGCAGGGGTGACTGGTGCAAGCCGTCCCTAGCGAAGCAACGTGGTTTGTCAAGCATGTCATCCCAGGGTGACAGACTGGATCTCCTTTGAATGACGCCAATACTTTAGCCAATTGTTAAAATTGATCATTTTGTCTTTATACTGTGGCATCATTCTTGGTAAGGGTAAAATGCTACTCAAGGTCAGGGTCATACCGGCCTGGGCCACATGATCAAAGAGCTCCTCTACGTCTTTTTTCATGTAGTCCAGGGAGGTAAATCTCAGGTCATTCACACCAGCATGGACAATGACGGAGTTATATTTGTACTTGCTTTGGAGTGACCTGAGTGCTTGTGCTATGTGGCGGACCCTGGCACCCAACAGGCAGCTTATAGTGACCTTCTCCTTGTTCAGCCTGGTGAGTGGGACGTCAGTGTGTCTGACAATAGAGTCACCTATTACAAGTGTATTAGGTGTGTTGTTTAGCCTTAAGGGCTGTGACTGTGTGGCACATTGACTTTGTGAGATATGTGCTACGTGGGTATTGTTTCATGGTAGGGGTTGGTTGGATGTCTGCTTTGGAGGTCTCTGCTGCTTAGGCAGATTTTTATTTAGAGCCTCTGAGTATGTTTTTGTGTGTTTATGTGTTTGGTTTGCTGATCTATGTGAGACTGGATTTGTGGTGTGTGCAGTTACCTTTTCTTTCTGACAGGCTGTGCCTGTACTGGGTTGAGAGAGCTTAGCCTCCAATTTGGCTATATGGTTGGATCTCTCACATATATTTGAGCTTGTTGGGAGGAGGAGAGGGTGGTCTGTATACATAAGGCAGTTGTGACATTGCCTCAAGATTCCCAGATTCACCAGCTGGACTGGAGAGTAAACCCAAAAATGACCTGTGGACATGCCTGAATAATATAGGGAACTACTTATTGACTGAACAGAAAGAACCAGTGGGAAGCAAGTGCTTAAAAGGAGTATAAGAGGATGTAGTGCTTAAGTTTATTTGTGTTTACCTATGAGATTACTTATACGAGCAAGTGCAGGGCTTTAGAATTAAAATAGAGTGCTTATTTTTAGATTTAGAGCAGTTCTAAGGGAAAAAGTGAAGAGCAGACTTTGTGGAGCCGGGAATAGTTTAAACCTGTTTAAGCGGCGCTGCCCGACTTTGCTCTGTGCGCAAGACCACGCAAAAAGAGAGTTGCAGGGTTTTAAGAGAGAGAGAGATCCAGGAGTTTGGAATTGACCCAAAATGGCCAATAAAACTACAGCTTCTAGGCAGTAACCACTCCTACAGGGACAGGCAGGCTGCTCAGTGTTAACCAGTGCCACTGGTGAACACAGAGACTTCCCTTTAGTCCAAGCAAGCACTGGCCTCCAAGAAACTTACAAACAGTTCAGAACAGCAAATCTGTAACTGGACTTTCTTAAATTTCAGAAAGTGGGAAAAAAGTCGTAACTGTATTGTCCATCTGCATGGGTGCCATGAAGTTCACCACTTCTGTCTTGTATCTGTTTCTGTGTATGCATGCCTGTGTGTCGTGTTATGTCCTTTGACTTGTGGGTGGGTATATGTTTAATGTCAGTATTCTCATTGGTGGGAATGGTTGCCACACTACACATTTCACAGGTGCCAGTTGGAGGGCTTGTGGCTGAGGGATATACTTTGCACCTAGTACTTCCACACTACTTCTACATATGTATGGCTACTGATACTTTTTTGTGTGCGTATATGTGTATGTACCTATATATATCTCATATGGCTATATCTATATATATGTATCTATAGATATATACATCTGTATATATATATATATATATATATATATATATATATACATATATATATATATATATATATATATATATATATACAAAGACACACACACACATATATATATATATATATATATATATATACATACATACATATGAACATATGTATGTATCTATATACAATTGATGTTATATTATTATTTGTGAGTCATATATTAATATATATATCTACATATAGCTGTCTATCTGTCTACATTTACAGATATTTATCTGTCCATATGTCCATGTATATTTGGCTCATATTTTGGCCTGTTCCTCATTCACTTAGCAATTATCATGGATGATCGCAGCATTGAAGTCAGTAACTAGCGGCCACACTTTTGTGTTTCAGACTTCATCTCCTTCTACATATGTGTTCTTATACATATACCTGTGTAACTAGCAACATTTTAAGTGTATCAGAGCATTAGTTGACATATATCCCTATTTGTACCCACAGTGTGGCATACTTTGTCCAGACTTTTTGCATTAACAGGTTATGTGGTGTGATAATAATACATTTCCTGTACTGATGACTGATTGTGCTGCATGATATGTGTGTGAAAACCTCAAGTTATGTATATATGCCATGGTTTAGTGGTAAATCACTTTGTGTATGGAGTGCAGGGTCCTGGGTTTGAGCCTTGGAGAGGCAGTTTATTTTGTTGCTGGGCAGAACAAAGGACGTTGGCTACAGAGTGATTAAGGCACTTTTAAGCAGTTGTAAGCGGGTTTGCGTGAGTTTGTGCAATGGTAAGCACTGCCAAATGCCACTTATGTTTTCTTACAGTCAGCTTCGAATTTCTCAACCTGGGTAGGCATAGCTTACCCCCGAGCAAACCCACGCAAACCCGCTTACCGCTCCTTAACAGTGTCTACTGCCGCTTAACCCCACGCTAATTCCTTTAAAAGAAAAGAAAAAGGGGTTGATAGGAGAGTGGTGAAAAATGGGGCACAAAGAGAGAAAGACAGTAGGGAAAATAGCAAGCCATGTGCAGGAAGGGTATAGGCAATGTCCATAGCTGCCCATTTCTTCTACAGCAACAGCTGTGCATATACACTATATTTGTAGGTACATTTGGACCCTCAGACCCCTGGAAGAGGGGTGATGATGACATATATTAATTGTGATGCCAATTAGACCAGATTACATGTGCCCAGTGGATACATGTGCGAAATGGACAGCTATGTATGGGGTGAGATTTTTTTGTGGGACCAGATTGCCTTTTTTTTTTCAGGTGAGAGTGGGATGTTGGGGAGGGGTAGTAGGTATATTTGGGGAGGTAGGTTGGGTGGGTTAACAGACAAGACACACAAGACACATACAGGGCCAGTATATGATACATGGTGGGGGTAAACACCTCGGACGGGGAGGGGTGTATGGAAGTCACAGGCCCATGAGCCCCCAACTGGAAACAGTGGGACTGAGGTCCCCACCCATGGGGAGTCACCACTGCACCTTCACGGCCCCGAAAGTGGCAGTGCTGGGGGCTGTGTAGGAGGGGCAGGCTCACACTCTAATAACGCCACTTGGCCCTCAAGCTGGCATAGCCGCTCTTGATATGCCAGATCGAGCTCCTTATGCACCATGGCCCGGACCTGTTGACAGGTTCCCCTCTGCACTCGCTTCGAGGGGGGGGTGAGCCCCATCCCTGCAGAGGTTCCACCCGAAGGTGGCACAGGGCCCACGGAGGAGGATGTCCCAGGCTGGGCCCCAGATGTGCTGGTGCCCGATGCCATGGCCAGCTGAGGTGGGACAGGTGGGTCCACTGGGACTGGCCTTCCCATACGAGCTGTGTTGTCACAGGTTTATGACAGATATGGGTTAGTAACAGTCAACAGCATTCAGGATTAGTTATAACAGCATGCATAGGTATTCCCCTTAACCCAACACACCAGATTTAACACAGTTGCAGAGCAAGCAGAACACATGCATATATGGGACAACAGTGGCCATTACAGGAGCATGCAGGTTTCATTGACGGCAACAAGCCACCAATATGGGTGTATTTTCACATGGCACATGCATAGGAAGAAATGTGAATATTTATACACCATTAGGACATATGTTCCAACAAAAGTGTGGAGTGTATACATACCAGTTGAGGAGTGTCATTGGGTTATTATGCACATATGGTAGGGGTGAGAGAGAGACTTCAGTTAACAACTAATATATCCTTGTATTTTTCACAACATTCTTAGTCACTGCAGTGGTCTTTCCCTTACATGTATTATTACACTACACAATGCCCTTATATTGTACACTGGTATGTTTATAAGTTATTATATACGTGACCTGTGTCTTACATGCAGGTGTGACAGGCTGCAGGTGTTAATGCAACATATGTTGAGAATTGCTGTCATACACTTTGGGTGAGGTGCTAGAATGACAGGTTTGTTTCCATATACATTCTCTGACTATGTGCACATTTGAATATCAGTTATATGTCATTGACAGTGGCCTAGAATTCTTGGAACATCACACTGGATTTTCAGGGGAACAGGGTACCAAGCTAGTGATATGGGCCATTTATCTGGACATACTGGACAGATTGGAACAGTTGTGGGGTATGAATATGCATGCAACTTACATTTTGAACATTCTAGCAAATTCAGTACTGTTGGCTGTAAGTATGCATACAGCTTTCTATCTGAACATTGTATCAAAATCTGTACAGTTGTGGGGTATGATTATGCATACAACTTAGTAGCACTCCCAGGATTCAAACCCCTGCTGTGTGTGACAAAATATTATAGCTAACATCACAGTACACTGTGCTATCAGGGAAATGATGTAAAGCTTTTAACTGTTTTCTATCTAAGTCTCCCTAACTTGTACAGTATAACTGACCTCTTGGCACTTCCAACATTGTTATGCAGGACTTCATGCCCATTTTATCTGCATACCACAGTGTGGGTGACACTGCTTAAGATGCAACATTACTATTTATAGTATGGAACAGATCACCAACATATGAGAGAAAAGTAAACGGAAGCACTCCAGGGGTTATACCTTTATTCACAGACTATTACATATTTATTTCTACTGGTACAACACTTTCTAAGGCTCTTATATTTATTTATGACAGTACATGCAGACTGATTACTAACCTGCCTCGCGACACAGCCTTTGCAGCCTAGCATCATGGGCTTGCTGGTTCACAGCCCGCTCATCTGCAGCTGTCAGAGAAATGCAGTGATATTTAGCCATACCTATCCATAGTATACACAAGCTAGGCAATTATTTACTACTTAGTAGAATGAGTACTTAGTCCTGGGGCATTGGGCATCTGCCGAGACTCCTAGATCCACTGTTCCAGTACATCCCCCCTCTGCCGCTTCAGGTCAGCATGGTGGTGCCTGATCTGCTCACCAGTCTGGGGGATACCTGTGGCACTGGTGAGGTCATGGGTGAAACTATCCCAGGCCTCTGTTTTACACTGCGAGCCCTGGTACTGGCCCTGCAGTAGTCTCTCATCATGGTGTTTTACCAGGAGCCATATCATGATTTTTGACTCCTGGATGCCCCGGCGCTGCGCTCTAAATTGAGTGCCTTCACCCATACCAGCCATTCTGCCTGCAGTAGGAAGGTGCAACCAGTTATGGGTAGTATTCCCACCTGTGGGGTTTAGATACAGACATCTTCCCGTACTTCCCCGTGATTGGCCAGTTTTGAAAAAGCTAAGCTATGGGCAGATCTGCTTACATGAGGTTGGCACTGCTTAAAGAGGTATATCACTAGGCAGATTGAATTGGCTCACCTACACATTGCTTACACTGACTAACTTGAGCTGTGCTGCGGTTAGCATTGCTTAATAGTTAATAGCACTATGTTTGCCATTTGGCAATGATTTATTCTTCATTACAGGTTATATATGTGTCTGGTATCCGTAATTCATGTGTATGTACACTGTATACAATAACACTTCAAATATATGTTTACTGCAGTACTCCAGTTCATATATTTATGTTCTGTGGCAGGTTATCCAACATCACACTGTACGTAGATGCAGCTGACATGGTTTGATTTTTCTGTGGTGAGAATTAGTTTTCTGATACCTCATGCATATCTATAGCTATGATGGCTTGGTGGTTAACTACTGTGACTATAGTGCACATGGTTCTGAGTTTGAGCCTTGCAGAGGCAATTTATTTTGTTGCTGGGCAGAACATGGCCCATTGGATCGATAGTGATTAAGGCACTTTAAAGCAGTTGTAAGTGGGTATGCGTGGGTCTGCGCGACAGTAAGCACTGCTAACCTCCGGATACAGTTTATTACACACAGTTAGCTTCTACTTTACTTAATCTTTGTAGGCAATGCTTACTCCTGTGCAAACGCACTTAGATACGCTTACTGCTGCTTATTTCTGCTTAAAGCTGCTTACTAATGCCTTATTCATTATGACACTGACACTTCACATGCGCATTTCATGAAGTACTCCAGTTCACATTTAAATGTTATTATGTAGGTTATATGGCAAAAAGATGTAAATATATGTTCATGTACAGTTTTCACATGGAAAATGATATGTGCTGCAGTGGGACTCGAACCGGGAATGCGTGTTCATTAGGCGGATGCTCTAACCACTACACTATTGCTGTGCTGCTTCATTTGCATATATATTTCTTGTTATCCTCGTCAGCCTTTTTCAGCTGCTTTAACCATAGCTAAGCGATGGGCAAACCCGCGCACCTACGGTTAGCCTGTACTCGGGGTTTTAAATAAAATAAATACAAGGGTTTCTTCGTTTTATTTCAATGTACCGTTACTGTTGAACACATGTGGACTGTTGGAGCTATGCAGACACCTATGAGCAGTTTCGCTCATTTATTTGCACTTTCTTTTGTTCTACTTTGCAGGGGCGTGTTTATTCTGAGAGCTCTGCTCAAAGACATGCCCCCTGCACTCGTCCATGCTCAGTGTAGGATTTGAAGTTCAGGCAACGAGCCTTCATAAATATGTATGATGCGCTGCCATCCTCCTCTTAAACTGCCGCTTACATGCAGGACTAGTTTAGTCCTGCACGGCAGATTAGTAAATCCGGGGAAGTAACTTGAAAATATATTTGATAAAAACAATTTGCATAGGCACAACTGCATACAAATTGGTCAGTTTTCAATGTATTTGCTTGCTAATGACATTTTCTATGATTTTGCAAAGACCTTGTCTAATATATAACTGAAACTTTTCAGTCCATTGTCTCATTTGCTGCCAAATACAGTTTCATTGCATTTGTATAATATTTATAACTCAGTAATATCGTTTTTTTAAAAATTACATTAGAAGGAAAGTGTTTAAATTGCCTTCCCATAAAGCTAAAACCCATACAGAGTTGCTTCAAGTAAACAAATTGTGATGCCCACCACTACTACCAATATGTGATGAGAACCAGTGTGTGTCATCCTCATGCTGGGCCAGTCATCAAGGAGCCTGAACCCTCACCACTGTCCCTGGAGAGGGATGTGCACTTGGAATACAAATGGATACACTTAGTATTTCCAGATGGAGACCTCTCTGCATCAGGTACAATTTCTCTTAAGAGCACATAGGGAACAAACTCAGCCCAAGGTCTGGATGTTTCTATACCTTTCTCCCTCCATATCCCCAGTAATACTCCCCACTGGTACAGCTGTAGGGTTAGGTCCTCAGCTGATTGTCCAAGCCATGTCCTCTAGCACCCTCTCTGTAAACACAGTGCTTTGTGTCCCTGCCCCAAGTAGATGACACACACTCTGAGAGATTTAATTTTCACACATACACACTGGGGAAAGGCTGGCACAGATTATATGCTCTACCATCTTTGCCCAGACTATAAAGTAGATTAACTGCCACCATACACTTCACAATCAGCTACTCTAAGGCCTTTAACAAAGGGTGGCCAATTATACTGTGTAATATTAATACTAATACAAATGGTAGTAGTTCACCAAGATGGCTAAGCCTTCTGTAGTGGCCCACACAGTGCCACCAAATTAATATAAGTACTCTCAAAGGTTAGTTACATTATACAAGAACCAGCTACGATAAAAGTATTAAATATATTTACTGGAGTGAAGCAGGGTAGTACACAGCTGTAATCATCCAAAGTACTCCAAACACCAAACACCAAGCAGAGGTCATAAATATTGTAGATATATCCAAGCGTTTTATTACATAAAAATATAACAAAGGTTAGCGCTTTCACAACTAGGCTTCTTCAGACCTATGACATAACTAAAATCATTCAAACTTAAATAACTTCCAAGGCGGGAAAACAACTATTCCATTAAAGTGCCAGTGCTTATATATATATATATATATATATATATATATATATATATATATATATATATATATATAAAATGCCTTTTTTATATACGTTACCTAAAAACCATTCTAAAACAACATGATGCCTCATATATAAATACATGCATAAATAAAAATGCATATGAATATGTATATATAAAACATATACATAGAAATCTATCTATATGTAAAAATATATATATTCTGTGTAAAACTATACTGGCACAAATTGAACATCATTCATTCTATTTATATCATTTATGCTACAAGCATATATACATATACATAAAAACAATCAAATGACATAATAATATCACCATTCCTCACTCTATGCAACCTATATTAATAGTATACTTCAAACTCTCAGTTTCTTTGATTTCAAAAACGGTTTGATTGAAACCTTCCCATTAAGTCCCGGGGGTTGATCAGATCTTAACCTCATAATCAAGATGGACTCCCTCTTCTCTGTATATGTCCTGATGTCCCCACCTCTGAAATTGGGGCTAACCCTCTCTATTACCATAAATCTGAAGGTATGAGATCCATCATTATCCATGATGTGCTTGGACAATGCATTAACCTTAGACTTAGTCCTGATCTGATATAAATGTTCACGGATTCTGTCCCTGAGCCTCCTGTTTGTTTTTCCAGCATAAAACATTTGGCAAACTTCACAGGAATCAAGATAAACCACATACAATCCCCTGCCACACAGAAAGCATGCCTAGAAGCATCATGAGGGTTGACAAAAACAGGACTAGAATCTATAAATCCACAAAAATTACAATGTCCACATGGCATAGTGCCATATGTGGCAGAAATCTCTACACCTAATGTTTTCTTGGGGTAGCACAAAAGTCTCTTCAGATTCAACTTGTTCTTATAAATGAACCTCGGAGCTTCACCCACAGCTTCTCTAACCTCAGGATCTACCATTAGAATATCCCAATGTGCCTTTACAATATCCTTAATTTGACCTAGATTCTTAGTGTAGAACAAGGAAAATGCCATGGGTCTAGATTGAACAGACCTATCAACTCCAGTAGTACAGCCGTCAATGGAATTCCTCACAGTCACTGTAGAACTAAGTCCAGCTCCATTATTCAGCCTCTCATACTCTGCGGAAAAATATGGAACTGCAACATCCCTTTTCAAAGTGGCATTACCTTCAATGCCTCTCTCAGCATCCATAGTGCTATAACCACAATCTCTAAACCTATCACATAGATCATCCAATTCCTGTGCAAACCCCAGGTCAGTAGGATTATACCTAGAGACCCTCATAGCTTGTCCCCTGATTATGTTTGGATAAACATGGCCAGGGTGCATGCTGTGCTGATGCAATAAAACATTCATGTAGCAAGGTTTTCTAAAAACTCCTGCATTTAGTATACTGTTACTCAACCTTTCAACAAAAACATCCAGATATGGAAGTCTAACTGCTGAATATTCATAACTAAACTTAAGGTATTCAGAGAGGGTATTAATTTCATCAATAAACGAACCCAACTCATCAGATGAACCTGTCCAAATGAAAAACAGATCATCTACAAAACACCTGTAGAAAACCACTGATTCCACATATCCTGGCATCTCAAAAAGAAAATCACTCTCCCATGCTGCTATAAAGAGATTGGCGTAGCTATTGGCACATGAAGTGCCCATAGCTATGCCATCTCGTTGCAAATAGCATTGGTTGCCAAAACAAAACACATTACATTCCAAAACCACTTCCAAAAAAGTCATCAACAGATCAATTACTACTTCAGTAAGTGTAGAATTCCTCCTCAGACAGCCACTCACCCTCTCAACCCCCTCATTATTGAGAAGGGAAGTTGCAGTTCCATATTTTTCCGCAGAGTATGACAGGCTGAATAATGGAGCTGGACTTAGTTCTACAGTGACTGTGAGGAATTCCATTGATGGCTGTACTACTGGAGTTGATAGGTTTGTTCAATCTAGACCCATGACATTTTCCTTGTTCTACACCAATGATGTAGGTCAAATTAAGGATATTGTAAAGACACATTGGGATATTCTAATGGTAGATCCTGAGGTTAGAGAAGCTGTGGGTGAAGCCCCGAGGTTCATTTATAAGAACAAGTTGAATCTGAAGAGACTTTTGTGCTACCCCAAGAAAGCATCAGATGTAGAGGTTTCTGCCACATATGGCACTATGCCATGTGGACATTGTAATTTTTGTGGATTTATAGATTCTAGTCCTGTTTTTGTCAACCCTCATGATGCTTCTAGGCATGTTTTCCATGTGGCAGGGGATTGTATGTCTGTTGATGTGGTTTATCTTGCTTCCTGTGAAGTTTGCCAAATGTTTTATGTTGGGAAAATGAACAGGAGGCTCAGGGACAGAATCCGTGAACATTTATATCAGATCAGGACTAAGTCCAAGGTTAATGCATTGTCCAAGCTCATCATGGATAATGATGGATCTCATAACTTCAGATTTAGGGCAATAGAGTGGGTTAGCCCCAGTTTCAGAGGTGGGGACATCAGGACGTATACAGAGGAGAGGGAGACCATCTGGATTATGAGGTTAAGATCTGATCAACCCCCGGGACTTAATGGGAAGGTTTCAATCAAACCGTTTTTGAAATCAAGGAAACTGAGAGTTTGAAGTATACTATTGTTATAGGTTGCATAGAGTGGAGGAATTGTGATATGTCATTTGATTGTTTTTATGTATATGTATATATGCTTGTAGCATAAATGATGTAAATGGAATGAATGATGTTCAATTTGTGCCAGTATAGTTTTACATAGAATATATGTTTTTACATATAGATAGATTTATATGTATATGTTTTATATATGCATATTCATATGCATTTTTATTTATACATGTATTTATATATGAGGTATCATGTTGTTTTTGAATGGTTTTTAGGTAACGTATATATAAAAGGCATTTATATATATATATATATATATATATATATATATATATATATATATATATAAGCACTGGCACTTTAATGGAATAGTTGTTTTCCCGCCTTGGAAGCTATTTAAGTTTGAATGATTTTAGTTATATCATAGGTCTGAAGAAGCCTAGTGGTGAACGTGTTAACCTTTGTTATATTTTTATGTAATAAAACACATCTTGGATATATCTACAATATTTATGACCTCTGCTTGGTGTTTGGTGTTTGGAGTACTTTGGATGATTACAGCTGTGTACTACCTTGCTTCACTCCAGCTACTACTATCTTGTTTTATCGTTTTGGGTTTGCTTTTGTTGGCTATGGCGTTAACTCCATGCAGACACATTGTTTTTGGACATTAAATATATTTAATAATAAGTAAAGAACATGAAAATATTGAATATATAATAACAGTAAACCATCGAGTTCAGATCACAGGAAATAATAAAAAGAACATTGAAGGACAGACTCATACAAATACACATACATATACAGATATACAAATAAAAAATAATAATCTCTAAACTAAGCTTTACTATATTCCTGCTTGAATCTAAGAGTTATACTGTTCTCTAATAACTTACTTGGGCAAGTCTAGATGAAATAATGTGAGCAGTCTTTCTAGTCAGGCCCCAAACAGAATACTCTATATTCTGAGATGACTCCCTGTAAAATATAATATCCAAAGTTACTTGCAGAATGACCTCATCTTAGTCTAGGTTCCCACAATATCTCCTTTTGATGTCTGAGACAGGACTATGGCAGACTGTTACAATACACACATTTAAATGTTTATGGCAGTGCCTGGAAGCCTCCCTTTATTTCACTGAGCTAATGAACAAAGGCTTTGTCCTAGACCCAGTGTCTCCAGTCCTATACATCACAGTGGGGTGACAATTTAATGGTTTAACAGCTCATTTACATTTCCCTTATTTTCCTGAAAAATAAATCAGCTGGTTAACTGCTCTCTGTCCCAGTGTCCTTGATTAAAACATATACAGTTAATTCAGTTACACTAATACATGTACATTATTTTTCATTTTAGCAGGGTGCACTGTTGATACATTTTAACACAAACAAAGCTCACAAATACATTTTCAGAACAAGCATCGTGTATAAATCAGTTTGATATACAAATAACATACAGTTCTAATACATTTGTAACACAATTGTCTTGTATAAATCAGTTTGATATACTAATGACATACAATTATTTATCAATTAGCTGTGCTGGTGCAAGTCATACATCCACTGCCTTACTTCTTCCTGGCATGCCTGGCAGCACCTCCTATTGTCATACAAGTGATACTCAATTTCAGTTGTGAAATGTGGGGGGGAATTGATAGTAATGAGAGGGTATCGGGGGGGACTTAAATAGGAGAGTGACATGGACATGTCCATTTTGAGGACAGATGCAAAAACAAGTAAGATTTAAAGTTGGTATGATTAGGAAAATTGTAAAGGGGGTATGGAGACAGTTCCATAATTTAGCTGTGGGGGAGGATAGGAGAATTTGGCCTGGGGGATGTGAAAGCTTACAGATTTGTAGGATATTTTGGTTTTCTGATTGGAGAGAGTGGTTAGGAATATAGGGGGTTAAGGTGACAGTGAGAGATAGGCATTTGGAAGGATTGAAGATGAGTTTGTGGGCATTAGTGAGCTGAATGAATTTCAAGTGGTTGAGAAGTTCGAGCCATTGCAGGGAGAGGTGGGATTGGCAGTCATGGGTAGAGTAATTAGAATTGGTTGCGAATTTACTTATTTTACAGTAGCAGGACTCGTGTTTGGATTGTAGGCTGAGCTGGAGGTTGGTTAACAGAGGTGTGCCATACAAAAGAGAGGGGAGAAGGAAGGAGGAGGCTACATTTTTCTGGAAGAGAGGCTGAGATAGCGATTGTGTCTGTAGAGGAGTCCTAGTTTGTGGTCAGCTTTTTTTATGGTGGAGTGGATATGGATATCGAATTTTAGGTTTTTGTCAATGGTAATGCCTAGTAGTTTGGTACTGGATACAATTTCTAGGGAGGAGTTGGTTTGGATGAGTATGGGAAAGGAGTTTTTGTCAACTGTATTGTTCTTAGAAGATCTTACTGCAGTGGTGTTGCTGCGGTAGCATTGTCGCCTCACAGTAAGACGTTGTCCTGTTCAATTCTCAGCTAAAGCATCTTCTGTGTGGGAGACATGTGTGAATGGGTGTACCTTTGTTGAAGGTTGTGCGTCAGAGCTGGCAACTTGGCACGTAAAAATCTACTGCCAATCATTAGCGGACCGGAGTTCCGCTGTGGAGACCCCTAACTGGGAAATGCTGAAAGACACAACAACAACATTGTTCTTAGAAGGTGTGAAGATCATCAGTTTCATTTTAGTAGCATTTAGGGCCAAGTGATTGTTTTGCATCCAAGATTCGGTTTTAGAGAAGGTGAATTGAGTTTTGAAGTGAAGTTCAGATGAAGAGTGAGCTGAGCAGATGATTGTTGAGTCATCTGCATACTGTATGAGACAGGATTCAGGAATGCTGCTGTGGAAGTTGTTGATAAATATGTTGAAGAGGAGGGGACTGAGCACAGAACCTTGGGGTACTCTGGTGGGGGTCGGTAAGAAGGGAGAGGTGGAGGTTTTCCATTGTACTGCTTGTTGATGATCAGAGAGGTAGCTGGTGTACCAGGCAATGGTGAAGGGAGAGAGGTGCAGAGTGGAGAGTTGTGATAGGAGTATGGGGTGGGAGATGGTGTCAAAAGCTTTAAATAGGTCAGGGAATAGGGTTGAGACAAATTTGCCGGAGTAGTGTGTTAGGTTAATGGTTTCAAGAAAGGAAAGGAGGGCAGTCATGGTGCTGTGACCAGGGCGGAAGCTGTGTTGAGTGGGGGTGAGGAGGTTGTTTTGTGTAAGGTATGGCATTAGTTCTGAGTGGATATCTTTTTCTAATATTTTGGAAACGGGGGATAAGATGGCAATAGGCCTGAAATTTGTGGTGTTGGTGTTTTTTGCCACCCTTATGGAGTGAGATGATATAAGCTTGTCACCAGATAGATGGGACATAGGATTCCTGGATGGCTGTATTTATTAAGCTAGAAATGAGAAAGGCTATGCTGTCTGCAGCTAGTTTGAGGAAGGTTGAAGGTAGGTTATCAGGAGCATTGCGGCAGGGTTTTAGTTTGAGGAGCAGCTGTTTTATTTTGAGGGGATAGGTTTTAGGTGAAAAGTGGAGGAGGGAGGGCTGTTGCTGGGGGGAGGAGGGGGCTAGGTAGGGTTGGGGGAGGAGGGGGTGAGGGAAAGAGGAGGAGAGGTTAGCTATGCATTCAACAAAGAAGGCGTTGAACCGAGTTGCAGTTTCAAGATCTGTGAGGTTGGGGTCAGGACAGGGGTTATCTTTATCTCCAGGGTGTTGGATTGAGGATATGAAGTTCTAACATTTTTGGGGTTAGATGAGTGCTCAGATTGGAACTTGGAGTAGTAGTCTTTCAGATCTTTTGTTATAAGTTCTTTTTACAGAGTTTCAGATTTGTTTAAATTCAAGTAGGAGTTTGGGTAGTTTGTTTCTCTGGTATTGTTTCCATTTTTTTGTCTCTTAGCTGCATTTTATGTTTAGTTTCCTTTGAGAGCCAGGGGTGGGATTGGACTTTATGCCCTTGGTTCTAAGAGGGGCCTGATGGTTTAGCAGTTTTAGAAATAAGTCATTAAAGTAGGTTACAGCACAGTCAAGGGGAAAGGTTTTTAAGGGGGACCAGTCAGTGTGTTTTAGACATTCTGAGAATGTCTAAGGGTTGAACAAGGAGAGGCTGTGGGTTTGGATGTAGGGGTGTTGCTTTTGAGAGGGAGAGGGGAGATGGTCAGCAAAGGTTGGGAGATGGTCACTGAGGGGGTCTGGGAAGATTCCAGCCTTTGTGATGAGGTTGGGACGGGAAGTTAAGATCCAGTCAATGATGGTGCCGGAGGTACCATCTTTGTCTGGTCTGGATGGAGAGGTTATTAGTTGGGAGATGTTGTACAGGTTAATAGTGTTAGGTGGGGCTTGAGAGTTAATAGAGGCCCAGTTAATGTCCATGTCACCAAGGATATAGGTTTCATTTTTGATCGTGGAGAAAAGCCAGGAGAGAATGTCTTCAAGTATTTGGATGTTATTCCTTGGGGGAATATACAGGGCACATATGCATAATGACTTGTGGTTGTTGATTTTTAGTAGTCCAATAATAATTTCAGCATTAACAAAGGTCAGGATCTTGTTGGTGTAGGGGGTAATGGTATGCGAGGAAGAGTAGATAATAGATACATCACCACCTTTCTTGTGAAGTCTATCATTGCGAATAATTTGGTAGCCTGGGTGAAGGATTTTGTTGTCTTGTATGTAAGGTTTAAGCCAGGTTTCAGTAATGGCTGTTATGTCAGGATGGTTGCGGGAAGGCCAGGTGTCGAGGTTAGGAATTTTGTTTATATGGCTCTAGGCATTGAATGTGGCTAGGCAAAGGGATTTGTGTTAGGTGGGATGAGTAGGAGGGGAGCTAGTGTTTTTTGTGTAGGCAGTTGGTCTGGAGTTGGGGTGAATGTCACCAGGGATTGTGAAGGAGAGTGTAAAGTAGCTGAGAGAGGAGGAAGAATTAAAGGTTTGAAAGGGGGACAGTTTTTTGGGACATGTTTGAATGCATGAGTGTAAAGAGTAAGGTATGGGAACAATTTTGTGTTTGAAAAGTAGGGTAGTGTTGGAACAATAGAGTTTGTCAGAAATGGTAGAGAAGGGTGGAGTAAAGGTGTTCTGGTAGGTGTCTGCAGGATGTGAGGGTGAGGTTAGGAAGGTAGTAGGCATTTGTGTAAGGAAAGTATGGCAAATTAGAGAGGTTGAAAGGGTTAATAGAAATGTTAGATGTAAAGAAATAGGAGGCATTGTATTGGAGTGGATGGGCTGTATTATGTTATATATGGAAATTGTTAGTGAGGGGTGGAGTGAAGGTGTCATTGGCTGAAAGGAGGAAGTGGGAGAAGTTGGGGATATATAAATGCACGTCTACTGGGGGTGGTTGGGAAATGGGTGCAGGGTAGGGGAGCAGAGTAAGCCTGCAAGCCAAACGGAGCGGGCAACAGAGAGGGCAGAGCTCCACCGGAGGTGAGAGAGAAACTATCAGTGAATATCTCGTCACAATTCCAGATTGGGGGTGTTTCTGATACTGGTAAGAGTGAACAGGTTTTGTCAGGTAGTATGGCCTGTAGTCCATTTAAGTCTTTCTTTTAGATTACATGCTCAAAAGTCGGACTGTTAGTGTAGGGAGAGGCACTGCTTGGTCCCTTAGAATCGGACAAGTGTTGTAGGGCAGGAGGGTTTGTACTGTTTGGGATGGATAAGTTCTGGAGAGGGGGGTTGTAAGTATCTGCTGTCACCTAGTGGTGGACAACTGATGTTACAGGCAGAAATAGCTCAGGCATGAGGGGATATTCCTGCGAGTGTGCACACTAACAGGGAGAGATAGTATACAGGTGGACTAGGATATATGTTATTAATAACCTGACACCACCGGAGCTTACATGCACTAGTGTTGAGATGTTACAGGCTTAGCACTGAGAAATTAGTTGATTCCTCGGTCCAGGGTGGTAGGAGAAAAATATATGGCAATTCCACACAAGTGAGAGGCTTCATTGTTAGACCTAGTGAGCTGGAATAGAAGCAAAACAAAATAGAAGGTCAGCAGCTGGCTGTCTCTGGGGTTAATATTTTAGTCTAGAGCAGTAAGGGGGAGTCAGGTGCTGGTATGTGGTTGATTGAGGTGAGGCTGGTAGGGTGCAAGTAAGGGGGGATAGAGGAGGCAATGAGTAAGAGGGAAAGTGGGGGTATGGAGTGCTGGGAGGTCTATAAAGTATATGCTATCAACAATATAGGTCAGGAGTGAGATTGCAGCAGTATGGGTGAGTTGCTTGAGGGGCTGGACAATAGTCTATGCAAGAGGGATGCCTTATACAGAGGTTGTGTATCAGGTAGCAGTAAATGAACAATACAATTAATCACTGGTAATTGCAGAAAAACAAAGCTCTATGCATTTGCTATCAGTTCAGAAAACAAGACATTACAATAGCATTTGGGACTATTAACAGTGAAGAGAAAAACAATCTTAGTAGATTCTTCAATCGAATGTAAAAATGATGCACATTTCACCATAGCAAAAGGTCTGTGTTAAACGTGTTTAGTTCACAGAAATATAAGATGACAAACTCTTCGTACCACACGAATAAGAGTCAGGAAATCCACCATCAGGACATAAATTCTTTATTACAACCATTCAACATGTTTAGGAATAGATATTCCAAGTCCTAAGTACAGCTTTTAAACATTTGTGCGAGTTGCTTCATTAATCATTGGAAAATACACAGCGTTTCATACACACACTATTGCTGCTGCATATACAAGAACCATACATACCAGGCATATATATTATTGGTATAATTGGTTATAAACCAAGAAGTAAAGTACAGCGTTCATGCATTAGTAAGTCTGCTTCTTTTCTCACAACTATGCTACTTGCAGCATTTCATACACATGCTATTGCTGCTGCATATACAAACACAACAGACAGGGTCTGAAAGACACTGACTCCAGTTAGTTTACTGCTGCTTAGTTTGTATTTCCCTTATTCTTGTCGCAACTACAGTGGCACTGAAATGGGGATCACAATTTGAAATTGTAGAATGAATAACATCACACAAGTAGCTGACCAGCAACAATGGTTGTGGTGAAATAGCACGTTTTATGGCATGTAATCTTTTTGGTGCCAAATCGCTGTTAATGTTTGGCAGCAGCGGTAGTTGACTAAGATATGACTGGAGTGGTGCCCAGTTGAGAGAATCCTTGATCTAGTTAATTTAGGCTAGTTCGGCCGTATTGGCTCTGGGGACGCTCTGTCCAGTTTAGGCATTTAAAGTGGAGGTTAATGTAGTCACTGGTTTATCTGCACATTATCAGTGCAGTGCTGTGAAACAACTGAAATTACAACCTCGTGGCAGTAGGAAGTATAGCAACAGGGGAATACAGCAGCAGGATGATTAATGGGTAGACTGCATGCAGCAGTAAGTTGCTCCTGGGAACAAACATCAATTGGAGGTAATAGTACAGCAGCACTTTGATCTAGGAACAAACACTGATTGGAGGTAATAGTACAGCAGCACTTTGATCTAGGAACAAACACCGATTGGAAGTAATAGTACAGCAGCACTTTGATCTAGGAACAAACACCGATTGGAAGTAATAGTACAGCAGCACTTTGATCTAGGAACAAACACTGATTGGAAGTAATAGTACAGCAGCACTTTGATCTAGGAACAAACACTGATTGGAAGTAATAGTACAGCAGCACTTTGATATAGGAACAAACACTGATTGGAAGTAATAGTACAGCAGCACTTTGATCTAGGAACAAACACCGATTGGAGGTAATAGTACAGCAGCACTATGATCTAGGAACAAACACTGATTGGAAGTAATAGTACAGCAGCACTTTGATATAGGAACAAACACCGATTGGAAGTAATAGTACAGCAGCACTTTGATATAGGAACAAACACTGATTGGAAGTAATAGTACAGCAGCACTTTGATCTAGGAACAAACACTGATTGGAAGTAATAGTACAGCAGCACTTTGATCTAGGAACAAACACTGATTGGAAGTAATAGTACAGCAGCATGTTGATCTAGGAACAAACACCGATTGGAAGTAATAGTACAGCAGCACTTTAATCTAGGAACAAACACCGATTGGAGGTAATAGTACAGCAGCACTTTGATCTAGGAACAAACACCGATTGGAAGTAATAGTACAGCAGCACTTTGATCTAGGAACAAACACCGATTGGAAGTAATAGTACAGCAGCATGTTGATCTAGGAACAAACACTGATTGGAGGTTATAGTACAGCAGCACTTTGATCTAGGAACAAACACTGATTGGAAGTAATAGTACAGCAGCACTTTGATCTAATGAAGATACAGAAACACAATATGAACATGTATTCACAATAACAACTGCTGGCAGCGTGAATGATTTGTGATGAACGGCATGCAATTTTAACAACAGGTAACAGGCTGAGGCTTACCTGGGAGCAGAGCAGTGCATAAAATAAAGTACAAATACAATACTTTCTAGTAAGCTGCAACACTAAGCAGGTAACAGAATGAAACAAACAAAATTAGCGTCTTACCAGTGTGCACACTACGCAGGGGACAGAGAGTCTAGCTGGTGACCTGTTCAGGGGGGATAAGTAGTTTAAAAATGGCACCACACGAATTGGGATGCCTATCTAGACTTGGAGAGGGGAGGGGGGAGGATAAACCGGTGTGGTGATTGGATGGAAGGTGTATAGTGGGGAGGGGCTTAGGGCTGCAGTGAAGGCGGAGGGGGGATGTGCTGTATCTCACCGGAGGTGAGCGAGAAACTATCAGTGAGTATTTTGTCACAATTCCAGATTAGAGGTGTTTCTGATACTGGCAAGAGTGAACAGGTTTTGTCAGGATAGTATGGCCTGCAGTCCGTTTAAGTCTTTCTTTTAGGTTACAGGCTCAAACGTTGATTGTTAGTGTAGGGAGAGGCACTGCTTGGTCCTTAGTATCGGACAGGTGCTGTAGGGCAGGAGGGTTTGCACTGTTTGGGATGGATAGGTTCTGGAGAGGGGAGTTGCAAGTATCTGCTGCCACCTAGTGGTGCTAGACTAATGTTACAGGTAGAAGTAGCTCAGGCAAGAGGGGATGTTCCTGCGAGTGATCACAGTAACAGGGAGAGGTAGTATACAGGTGGACTAGGATATATGTTATTAATAACATTGACACCATCGAAGCTTGCATGCACAAGTGTTGAGATGTTACAGGCTTAGCACTGGAAAATTAGCTGATTCCTCGGTCCAGGGTAGTAGTAGTAGGAAAATATATGGCAATTCCACACGTTAACAATAATATCAATGTTGTATAAGAGTTAGTAACTGCATCTGTGTAAAAGCTATAGCAAATAATTGTTTCAGTTGAAAACAGTATATTTAAAAAGACTACAGCAAATCCTCTATAAAATTGTTCCAGACCAGCTATTTCAAATATCTTTACAGATCACATCCTTCAACTTCGAAACAAAACCTGGCAGTTCAACCTTTAAAAGATGCAAACTCTACTAAAAGTGGTAAAAAACTGCTTGCATACCTAATAGTTTGCTGATTTCATGTATACATTTAATAACTGGAGTAATTTATTTTTTTTTTCAAATCTTTATTTTATTTTAGTTTTATTATACATATTGTGAAACATAATACCAGCAAATGTTTAACTGGGAATAATCAGTATACATAGACAGGAAAAAGCCATTTGTCATTCCTGTAATCAACAAGTATTCTTAAGATTCATTTTCTCACATTACACAGAACTGGTTGGATCGCTCTAAATTAGACTGGGATAACTTTAGGAACAAGGCATCCAAGTATATTCTATCACATAAACTAACTACTAATAATATTAACACACGCCTGAAATGCCTCAGTTTCCGGGGTATTACCCTAGATTGCATCCTAAAATAACAGAATGGTTTTCTATATCTATTATCCTATGTAAATGCTATCATCAGTTCCTTCTCTACAGAGTCTCACCCCATTATGCTCTCTAATGGTTACATATGGGCATATTGCTAATAGAAAAATAAGAAATAAATATCAAGCTTTAATAAATGTAATTAAAATCTTGATACTATAATGTAGCACTACTTGTAAATAATTGTATGTATGTGATGTTTTTTCCCCTTTTTTTCTTTATTCTATTTTAATAACTGGAGTAATTTATAAAGCAAGCAGACTATTGCACAATAAAATAATAGCTGTTATATGTTGCTACAAAACATTTTATTAATATACACTGAGTTGCAGACAAAATTATTGTTTATGTAATGCAAAATTAATTTGCTGTATTATTACACACCAAAGCATTGGTTTCATCATGTAGTTATTTCATTAAAAAAATAAGGGTCTGGCAATGCTAAATTGAATGTAAGCTGTTGTATAGTAAACAAATGTATATAGTGTCTGTGTTACTAGTAAACTGTTTCAAAAGCTTAGGCTAAGGAAGCAAGTAGCCAAACAAGTTATACAAGTAGCATGCTAAAGGGACATACACACGTCTGTCTAAAAAAAGGCAAAACAATGTGTGTGAAACTCCTGATCCATCTCCCTCCACTTTCTGACCTCTTGTCTGGCAGTCTTCATTTCCTATTGGATCTGATGGAACTGCCTCCTCACCCCCCCCCCCCCCCCGCTTCCTTAAACAATTCTTCTGTCTGTGCTATGATTCAAATTTAGCATTCCTTCAACGATGCAACCTCCATCTAAAGACATAAATGCAACAGTTGATAATACATACCTCCTATCCGTCAGCTCCCACCCATCCCAACCATCACATGCCTCTATTCTGGCTTTCCTCATCCTGTTTATAATATCATATCCCCCTTCTTTCTTTTTTTTAATATTTCAATAAATATAAAGATATGTAGACAACATATATCCCCTTATAAAGCTGATGCCCCCCCTTCTTTCTTTCTTTATTTTTTGTTATATATACTCTCTCTTCCTCATAATGCTATCAAAGCCCAAGATTGCTAACTTAAGCTATACCCAGTCAGGACAAAGCTGGAAAATCAGGGACTCTCCATGACCGTTACAAAATCAGCCCTAGAGAACCTGGGACATTGGCAGTCTAAAATACTATAAAGCAATGTGCAATCTAAACAGAAAGAAAATCTATAATGCTAATATAAGTTAATAAGTTAAATGTTGGCTATCAGCACTGAAAGATTAAGAGAGCGAGAAACAGAAATACCACACATTGTCCACCAGCAGACCCCCTTGTCCACGACAAGTGCTATTCACTTCCTGTTACTCTTCACATTGCCTTCTATTTCATTCTTATTTTTTTATATATAGCACTCCTTGATATGGGCGGCCACGGTGGTGCAGTGGTTAGCATTGCCACCTCACAGCAAGAGGTTCTCCGGTTCGATCCTCGGCTGGGGTGCCTTCTGTGCGGAGTCTGCATGTCCTCCCTGTGGTCGTGTGGGTTTCCTCCGGGTGCTCAGGTTTCCTCCCACATCCCAAAGACATGCTGCAGGTGGATTGGACACTCTAAATTGGCCCTAGGTGTGCGTGTGAGTGTGCCTTCTGTGGAAGGTTGGGCGCCGGGCTGGCAACTCGACACTGTAAAACTCCACTGCCATTCAATGTGCGAACAAGGTGATCCGCTGTGGCGACCCCTAACCGGGAAAAGAAGAAGAATAGCACTCCTTGATACCTTTCTTATCTAGCCAATTACCCCCAACAGTGGGAATCAAACCCAGTAACGTGCTTATAACAGAAACATCTTCAACCATTACACAGACTCACCATTTTTTCTTCTCCCCCCCAACTAGCAAGGCTGTCGCCTACCAGCTGAAACACAAGCCCCATGCAGATGACCACCTCTCACCCACCCTCCTGTGTGACAGATGGAGAAAGTGCCCAATTACCATCAAAACCGCTTCGATTAACAGTCAGATATAAAGACTGCATCACATTTTGACAGTAGATGGTTATCTGGTATTGAGCAAAAGTGAACAGCCTAAGGAAAACTGTACTTAATAATCTAGATTCCTCATGAAAGCATTGCTTGAACTTTATCAACGTATCCCCCATTGATGGCCTATAAGAACCTACTGTAAGAATGGAGCAGTTGTAACAATCCAAAATGAGACAAGTTCAGTTCCTGCTTGGGGAATAAAAGCCCAAAGAACAAGCACCTGAAGAGGGGAACAAATGAACTCCAAGGAGGCCTTAAGTAACCAGATCAGTTAACCAGAAATACTCAGACAGCCACCCTGTCCAACACATGAAGTCATGTATACACATACACACACACACACACACACACACACACACACACACACACACACACACACACACACACACACACACACACACACACACACACACACACGCATACACACACAAAAAATGCAACACTCAATAAACTCAGCCCCATACAGCTTAATAGCAGGATGCAAATCAGACTCTCTGCCAAAATGTTAGTCTGCGGCCATGAACCTGATCACCCCTGAAGTCACAAGCAAACCACTAGAACATCATAAAAGAACAACAGCTCAATTACCCATGCCATTGTAGAAGCTGTTATTGCTCAGTATGAAGGCTTATTTCCTATGGGCTATTCCCACTTGGCATGCTATTCATCCATCCCGACCAACATGTACATGTGCAGATCTGCTCAGTAAGGACAGCAAATAACTGCCAGTTTAATGTTCTGCATAAACCACCTCAAACTAACCCAAATGCATATTATACCTACAAAAAATATATATATATATATATATATATATATATATATATATATATATATATATATATATACACATTAAGGCATATCAAGTTCCTGGTTACTAGGATATAGATTGCTATTGCAATAAATAAAATCTCACAATAAAAATGAACCCAGGCTTGCTCAGTAATTTTAACCCTTCCAACCCCACATCTGATTATTTCACTTCCTTTTGCCTTAGTCCTTTAATTTTAAATCCTTCCATGCCAGACTTTAGTTATTTAAATCATTCTAACACCCCTTTCCCAACTTCTCACCCATCTTTCATCTCACAATCAACTTAAGGTGCCCTGGACAAATCTGTGTCCAAACTATATTTGTAAGCTATTGTACAGTAAAGGCATGATAACTGGGAATGCTGAAGCATGAATACCTAGGCTTAAAAAGGCTCTAGAGCCATTAGTCTAGCAACCTCCTATGACCCTATGAAATGTAAACGACTTCACAGTAATCTGTTTTAATGCAAAAAAAGTCATTATATTGACTTATATTTCAAATATCAAAAGAAAAAAATGTTATAGACTGCCACACTTCCACTACGAGTAAATAAAAGTGAATGCACCAAGGATAAGAATCCCTGAACTGCATTCATGAAAACATCTTGCCGAAAAATACTTTTAAAAGTGTTGTTGCAGGGGAGCAAACCCCTTGCACCTTTGATGTAGGGGCAAACCTCCTCACACCCCAAACGTATATATACTAAATCAAAGAAGGGGAAATTTCCCCAGTAAGGGCCAACACAACTCACTGACAGTGATTTCCTATGGTGGAATTCCAAGTGTCAGTCAGCTGAAGCTTGGGCAGTCAAAGCTCGAGAGCTGACGCTTCTTCCACCAGTAGGTTACTCAATTTTCACTAAAAAAAGTCAGCTAGAGTTGCATATATAAGCATTTCTTAAATCTGACAAAGAGATTTATAGTAGGTTATAATTAAAGGGAGTTAAATTATAATCTAAAGAGAAAAGAGTTACTGTCAAGCACTAATATCCCCTAAAATCAAATTTTCTTAATGCTATTGTATAAAATAGGTTGCTATTCCATGAGTATTAATTAAATTGTGCAGTGTGTGCTAAAATAAAATACTAAACTAATTCACTAACTAACTAAATAAATAAATAAATACTAGAGACAACTAAGCTCTAAAAAATAATTAAAACAATTGCATCATAGGAATGTTTCCATTTCTCTATGCAAAATCTGTTATTATAAATATCAATATTTACTGGGTTTACAAGTGTGCTTTGTTAGTAAAGCAGCATAGTTCTGTAACAAAATATTAAATAAATAGCATCTACTCAAGAAACAGTACCATGGGCAAATAAATAAAAACATTCATGTGTACTGGTTAAATCAGTTCTGAAAGTTGAATTAACATAGATAACCATAATTTAATCCCCTGACAGTATAAATGACAGATCCACCAATGTCATGTTTAAATATTCCTAAATTTAACAACAAATAATCTGCAACTTCATATAAGATAGAATTCTGACACTTTCTAAAAAAAAAAAAATAATAAATAATTAAATCCAATATTTAAAGTTCTTACTTTGTACTAGTGGCCATTCTTGCTTCTGAGGATATCTGGACAATTCCAAATGTAACCTGCTTTGACCTACTCAGTTGTGAAAAGAATCAATGTCCAGGTGTGTAAGAAAAAAAAGACTGAGACATGCATTGGGCCTGCAGCTTTGTAGGAGAGGGAGTTGTTGACCTGCCCAAGGGGTGTAGCCCCTCAGCTATATTGTTCCTATTGCTTGAGAGGTTTTGTCAATTCACTGGGTTTCATTCCTTAAAAGTCTCAAAACACTGGTTGAGACAAGTGATCATTCTAGTTTGCTGTGAGATCCTGCATGTGTTTAAGTCCTTCATTTCTTAACAAAACCCATCAGACTGGTAATAGCAGTCACTGTCCTACTGCTTGCTACAAAATCCTGCATAATTTTCTGCTTTAAACTCTGTGCCTTAATCAGCAAACAATACTAATAAACAAACTCCCTGATTATGCATGTAGAGTCATTGTGACCTGCAGCTGCAAGCTGTACAGAGTTCCAGTGTAAAAAAAGGATAGTTAACTCTGTATAATACCTCCTATGGCCTTGTTAAATGCATTCTGCAGATGTCATTCAAACAGTCTGGTTTACAGCAACTACAAGGAAAATTCCAGACTAAATCCATTTTGTCAGTAACATGTCATCATCTGCATAAAGCCTTGCTGCCGTATCACTGAATATCCATATGCCCTTTCAAATAACCAGTGCATCATAAATGTTAAGATAGCAACCATCCAGACACAGACAAAACAAAGAGTCTAATCTTCATTTATAAGAGGTTTTTTTCTGGTTCTGCATTTCCAGGACGTCATAAACTAACATGCAAAATTTTGTTTGTTGGTTGTCCAATTATTTCTATGTAGATGTAACATAACTTCAGCCTTTTGATCCACCACATTTTAATATCAAGCATAAAAACATTTTTTCTAAACTCAGACTTGCAAAAAAAGGCATTCCTTTTGTAAATCTGGAAAACCACAAAACTCTGGCTAGGCTTATAAATGCCCTTGGGCAGATAGCCTAGTATAAACCTATGAACCTATGAACCTATAAATCTATTTTCTAAAAAGGTCCAGCACACTAATCTATCTGTCTGTCTATGTATCGATCTACACACACACACACACACACACACACACACACACACACACACACACACACACACACACACACACACACACACACATATGTGTGTGTTTATTTATTTTTACCTGACAGCTCACCTAAACTGTCTTGGCCTCTACAGCTGCTTCACATTTCATAACTACATATAGCTGTGCTGCCAGATCAGCAGCCTTCATCTGCGATGATGCAGGCAGACCAAGTGTGCTACAGGTGTGCACACTGAAAAGGGTCTGGGGAAGCTTCCTCACCCCAAGCAGGCCAAAAGATAACTTAGAAATGTAAAAGAAATATACATAGTAGTTCCTCACATAAGCAGAGAGTGAAGATGGGAATTGTCTGCAATGCAATGCTATTAATGTCAAGGGGCACATGCTCCTCTGCCATGTTCATGCCTGTGTAAGTGTGTATTGTTGAAGGGATTGCTTTGCCAATGAACGCCAAAAAGAAAAATAAAGACTGAGAATGTGGTGAAATATTTGTGAATGTTTGGTTAGGGAATTAAAGAATTATACGTTTAAGGTTCTTAAAGAAACAGACTGCAATTTACAAACCTTCTCCCAATCTGTTGCCATAATTACATGTTACCAGCTTTCTCATGCTACATTTGTTTTAGCAGCAGGTTCAGTGTATTTACACATTAGGTGTCTGTCACTATAGGTGTAAAAAGACATAAAATGAATTTAAGGGATATCCATTTAATGATCTAGTGTAAAAATAGTAGTAAAATATACATAAATAACAAGAGTACAGATTCACCCCTCTGTGATACTCAAATGATAAACACAAGGCCATGGCAATGAAACAGTCTGTTGGCATATCAGTAGATGGTGATCAGAACAAGAGGGCAGATGAAAATGGAGAATAAAAGATGTTGCTGACAGCCAGATAATTTAGTAAGTAGTAGTCCATTAAGCAAGAGGATGAATAATACAGGCGCAATAACAGAATAAAAAACATCCTGTAGATGAACTAAGTTGGGCAGGTTAAGCAGAATGATTTATTTAGTAGAGATTTTCCCTAGAATAGCCAAGTCCACTTGCAGTAGAGGCCTGTTAGAAAAATTCCAGTAAAAACCTAAAAACATAATGCCACAGATCAACTAAATAAGAAACAGTTGTATAGAACTTTTAAATACACATAATAAGGAATATATACCAGAACTCTAAATACAGGTACATAAACATTTACAGCATCCTGCATAAGCAGAGTATATTAAATAAACTGAATGATAATACAGAGCAACTTTGGTCCATCATTTGACAAGGAGTCAATCTGGAAATATATCAGCGTACATTAATAGATTAATAATGAGACACTGCCAAATCCACCGCATATTACAATGTGTCAGGAACTACAAGTATACTGCTAATGAGTGGCATTTAATGAATCGTAAGGCTGCATTAAAATTGTGACTGCAGTGAATGTTGAAATGCAGCGGGACAAGTAAAAAGGTAAGGAGGCAGATGCATGCTTGGTGGGTGTTGAGGACAAGTCAGATAAAAGGATAGAAGGGGTGAGACTGAAGATAGACACCATGGGAAGTAGAGTGGAAGTGAATGTAAAGAAATTGTGTGGAGTGTGTGTGGGAAGTAGAGTGGAAGTGAATGTAAAGAAATTGTGTGGAATGTGTGTGAAAAAAAACAGAGTGGCAAATGAGGAAAGGATGAAAAAAGAGAAAGATGGTAGAGCGGGAAAATTAGGTAAGGCAGAGTGCAAGCAAGGAAAGGGATAAACATATGTAGGGAGAAGAATGAAGTCTAAAGAATACAGGCCATGGTCAGGTAATAGTATAGCTCAGTTTACATTTGTCAAACAGTAAAAATCTAATAAATAATTTCTTTGTAACATAGTTTGTGTGAAAGGACATGATCTTTGGTAATCTAAGTTATGTTAAAGTTACATTCCCAGTATGAGGTCAGCCAGATTTGACTAAAGCACCCAAGGACTGTCAATTGTCCATAACTCTTTGGCTGTCAGGCAGTTTCCATGTCAGGGTTACAGAAACTATTTTTAAACAGGCCACTACCAAATTTATTACCTGACCTTATAATGTTCATGTATCGGATGACACATGGGACATTGGTAGGGAGACTACTACCAGATGAACAACAGGGGAGCAATAAATATAAACAAATGTGCAGAAAGAAAGAATTACAACAGAGCTTTACCTACAGAGACTCTAGAGATTGAAACAATTGCTGCTTGCAGACAACAGCAGTCAATAATTAAATTGGGCAGGAGAAAGTAAAACATTCTAATACCAGCTGTTTCTCTAATGAAAAGGGGTTGGAATAATAGTTAAGCTGTTTACCTCACAGACATAAGGTAGGGGATTTGGTTCTTACCACTGAGGGGAAAATTGTCTAGGGTTAAAATGGCCCACAAGAGCAGCTAGCCTAGTACTTACCTATGAAATTCCCAAGTAATAGCAGTACAAGGCCCAACTACATAATCCAGAAAAAATGTATGCAGTATAAAATTATGCTATTTGTTTGTTTATTATTTATTTTATTTTATTTTTTATTTGATAACCAGGCAGGGGACTGGTCCAAACACTCTTTTAGCCATGACCTGGACCAGAGGTACAAGAGACAGCAAATAGCAAAACAGGAGTCTAGACAATTACAAAAAAAATAGCAACTAATAAAACAATAGTCTAGTTATAGTTGAGGAGGAGATGCAAATAATTGTTGATATTTAGAAAGAATCTACTAACGGTTACAGCACAGAACACTGATTAGGGTTACAAAAGAAAAGACTTTGTCCTGAGACAATATAAGTTATTTCACTATCATTCTGTGCTGTACTGGTATGGAGTGTTTTTAATGTGCTTTTTCAAAGCAGTGAGTTTACGTGCACTTAACTCTTTCTCTCTCTCTCTCTCTCTCTATATATATATATATATATATATATATATATATACACATGTGCACATATGTATATTGTTTTGTTTTGTTTGTATTTCAAGATAAGACATTTCAACAGTGTGGTAGTGGACCTACAATGTTGCCTTGTTATGCCAGCCTCTTAATGACATTCTGGGAAGAATATTTCTTTTCAAAATCTGATGCTTAATGAAGCAAAGTTTTATGGATGCTTCACACACAACATATTTTTATATGAAGGAGTAATTTAGATGCTTTAACTCAAACTGCAATAATCCTGAATGCCAGTAGTAATTTTTTGAAATGTGCTCATAAGTATGATTTCAGAAGACTAACATATTTGGATATGATTGTTTTCAGGAACTTTGCAATGAGCACATTGAATACTTGTATTAGTAAAAAAAAGATTTAGTCCATGTGGGAGTAAATGAGATATACCTCCCGAGACTATATGAAGACAGACATCATGAAGCTCTCAGAATATGTGTCTCAGTCTGGTATGAGCCTAGCATTGAGCAGCATTTTACTTTCTCCAAGGATGATGCCACAATACGAACAAAAGATGATTCACTTTAATAATTAGCTTAGTTTCCGGTGTCATTCTAAGGGGGTGCAATATTTGTAAACATGGAAGGAGATGGTCAACAGACCACACTGCTTTGCCAGGAATGGTCTGCACCTCTCCCCTCTAGGTTTTCTAATATTAGCTAAAACACTGTTTTCCCCCAAGCAATGCCAAACTGAAAGTACTTCAGACATTGCAAATAAAAAACAAGAAAATCTAAAGGCTCAATGATAGTAGTCTAAAGAAAAAACTCCACTCCCTAGAAGCTCGCTTTACCGTAGAGAATGCTGATGTCTGTGCTGTCACTGAGACATGGTTTAAAGCCGTGGAAAGCACATCAACAGTGCAAGGTTATAATGCCTTTCACACATTTAGGCCAGCTACTTCACAGACAGGGACTAAAGGTGGAGGTGTCTCTATTTGCATCAAAAACAAATATACTTCAAGGCTGGTCAAACAGGACAATGCACTTGAGTTGCTCCATGTTCAAATCACCATAGGTAAAATCCAATACCACTTCCTTGCAAGTTATAGGTCCCCCTCTATGACCCAGGAAACCCACACCATATATTTAAACTTATTAGAAACACTAACCATCCAACCCAATACCATATTCATGGGTGATCTTAAGTACCCCACTATCAGCTGGGAATCCTACATGACACCAAATGTACATGCACAGAGATTCCTGGATTGTGTAAACACAAACTCCCTGGACCAGATAGTCAATACACCAAGCAGGGATGCAACCATACTGGATTAGGTCCTCATTAATATGGGAGACTGCTGCACACCCCTTACTGTAATGCCTTCCCTGGTAAGGTCAGACCATAAAATGGTCTAGTTTGAAGTAAAAATAAAACCTGGACCCCCAGCTAAACTGGGAATATTCAGGAACTATTCTAAGGCTAACCTCCTGCTATTAAGTGAGAACCTGGCAGAATTTCAGGCCCCTATTAATCCTGAGAACACTTCTGCCTATCCAGAACTGTTCACAGAATCCCTGTACAAACATGTTAATAGCTGCACAGAGGCAGCTGTACCCACCAGGAAGAAGTCCAGATCTAGCTCAAAAACAAGTCACCCTGATGGAATCAAAAAGTCAATCGGCTGTATAACAGGAGGAAGAAAATCATAGCAAAAATTAGGAGGTGCATCATCCAGCAGGAAAAAAAGCACTCTCATCAAAATAAACAAACAACTCAGAGGACAAAGTCTACCAAAGCCAAATTTGTGGTACCTTTGGCCTCCCAGACCAAGGAGATGCTACAATGCATTATTTAGCTATGTCCGCAACCTCAAAGGCAATACACAATTGTGTTCAGAGCTCATTGTAAATGGAGCCACCTATACTGAGCCAGAAGATATAGTAAACCTCCTGGCTGATAAAGTCAGCTCCAACTTAACTCCCCCCCACCAACCTGCCCTCAGGAAATATCATCAAATATAACTCCTCCTACTATCGCTAGGGAACAGTTCCTTAATGCTCTCTCTAAGACCGTGAACACTGCATCAATGGGTCCAGACAATATCCCAGGATGCTTTCTAAAGAGCATAAAACATGACCTATCAGGGCCTCTGCAATTACAATTTAACTGTAGCCTCTAAGCAGACTTGCCTTATGAATGGAAAAAGGCAACAGTCATCCCTCTGCACAAAAGTGGGCCATCTACAGACACTGGAAACTACAGATCCATAAATCTTACTAGTCTTATATGTAAAGCCATGGAAAGAATTATCATAGAGATGATAAACAGAGATATAATAAACCTCCAGACACTGGACCCAACCCAGTTTGGTTTCATCAAGGGCAGATCATGCCTACTCAACCTGATGGACTTCTTTGAGAAGGTCACCAAAGCAATGGATGAGGGCAAAATTGTTCACACTGCCTACCTTGACCTGGTCAAAGCATTTGGCACAATACCCTACTTGGGCATTGTTGACAAACTCAAGAGGTTAAGTACAAAGCCATATGTCACCCGGTGGATAGCTAACTGCCTCACAGACAGGACCCAGGAAGTTAGAATTGGGGAGTCCACCTCTACAAAAAGGCCAGTCACAAGTGGAGTCCCTCAGGGATCATTCCTTGGACCGCTCCTTTTTGGCATTTAATTCTCAGAAGTCAAGGCCAATATCAGTGGTCTCTGGCTCACTAAATTTGCAGATGATAGCAAATTAGGAGTTGTCATTGAATTTCACACTGACACAAATGTTCTCCAGGAGGGGCTGACACAGACAAACAGCTGGTGTCAGAGCCATGGACTAAAACTAAATGCCAAGAAATGCATAATAGTATCCTTTGGGAAGTCATCTATCCCTGGTGACTATCATATTGACAACACACTCCTTAGAACTGATCCAGTAGTCAGGGACTTGGGGACACACATAGATAGTAATCTAGCCTTTACACACATACGTAGAAATATTTCAAGCACTGGCATTAATGACCCTCTAGCTTGCCAATATACCAAAACACTTGTTCCCATAATAAGTATCCAGGCTGTTCTTAAAAATATCTAAACTAGTACTTGCTTTAATGTAATTTGGTAGACTGTTCCATGCATCAGCTACTCTGTCAGAGAATAAATTAGTTCATAGGTTCATAGGTTCATAGGTTCATACTAGGCTATCTGCCCAAGGGCATTTATAAGCCTAGCCCATAGTTATGTGGCTTTCGCCACCCCTTTAGTTTGAATAAAAACTATGCCTATCATTTTTCTGTGCCTCTGTCAAGCAGTGACACTGAAGTAATCCCTGGGGTATATCTGCGATCTCCCATCCATTGGTCAAGATTCCTCTTGAACAAGGCCAGCGAGGTGCTCTGCCTCACATGTACCGGGATTTTGTTCCACAGCATAGGGAGTCTCTGGGTGATGAATCTGTCCCTCCAGCACGTTCTATTTATAACCGTGTCAAGGTTTAAGTCTCCCGCCCTTGTGGTTCTGAGGGATCTAGATTTTTGAGGTGAAGCATATTCATCAAATCTGGGTTTGACATGGCCTTATATGTCAGGCACAGGTCACCTCTGAGCAAGCGGTATGAGACTGAATAGAGCTGGAGTTCTTTCAGTCGGGCAGCATAAGACATATTTTTGAGACCCTTTATCCTTTTGGTGAGAAACTTTTGGGGCCTTTCAAGCTGCAGCAGGTGTCTGGTCAGATACATTCGAACGGGCATTGTACTCAATCATAGGTCTAATGAGTGATGAGTACAGGGGGACGATGACCTCCCTTGATCTAGATGTGAATCCCTTCATGATCAGGTGGGCAATATAGAAGGTTTTCCTAACTACTTTAGCAACATGAGTGTCAAGCGAAGGCTACTGTCAACTTGGGTCCCCAGATCCCTGATGACTTTTTCTGTGCTCAGTGGATTGCCACCTATATGGTAGCTAGGGGTAACCTTGTTTTTCCCGAAGGGTATGACTATGCATTTTTGGCGTTTAACTTCAGGCCATGGCTCTGGCACCAGTTATCCGTTTCTGTGAGGCCCTTCTGGAGGATATCTGTGTCAGATGTGTTTCGACTATGGCCCAGTTTGCAGTCATCTGCAAACTTTGTCAGCCATAACCCTCCTGTGTTTGCTTGTACTTCAGAAAAGTAGATGCCGAACAAGAGTGGACCCAGGACTGAGCCCTGTGGGACACCACTTGTGACAGGCTTTGAGTCTGACATGGCTCCAGCAACTCTGACCCTGTGGGTTCTGTCACTTAGCCAGTTTGCAACCCATCTTGTGATGTATGGGTTTACATTCAAGCTGATGAGTTTTTCGATGATACCTGAGTGGGGTATTGTGTCAAGGCCTTTGCCAGGTCGAGGTAGGCTGTATGGACTGCCTTTCCCTCATCAATGGCCTTGGTGACTGTCTCGAAAAAGTCAACCAAGTTTAAGAGGCAGGATCTGCCTTTGACAAAGCCAAACTGGGTTGGATCCAAAGTCTGCAAGTTCCCTATGTCTTTATTTATGAGTTCCATTATGATCCTCTCCATGGCTTTGCAGATAAGGCTTGTCAAGCTAATGGGGCGGTAATTTCCAGGGTCTGTGGAGGCACCGCCCTTATGAAGTGGGACCACAGTCGCCGTCGCCACTCCTTGGAGTGCGTATCCTGAGGTGAGGCTAAGATTAAACAGCTGTCCTAACTGTGGGTTTAATTCCTCGTTGAGTTCATGAAGCACACAGCCGGGACACCATCCGGTCCCATGGATGTTGTGTTTTTGCCTTAGTGAGGGCAGTTCTCACCTGGGCGTTGGAGATGTTTGGGGGCTACAATCCTCTGGAATAGATATCTCTCCTTTTGGGGGGGGGAGAAGTTTGCACTGAACCTGTCAGCCAGTATGTTAGCAATGTGTGGAGGTTCAGTAATTTTCACATCATTTTGAACTAATTCTGAGCATATCTGGGAGTTTCCTCCTAGGTTTCTAACATAGCTAAAGAAGGCCTTATGATTGTCTTTAGAGTCCTTGGCGATTTTCTCTCAAAATTTGCCTTGGATGATTTTATGAGAGCTCTTAGTTTATTACTTATAATGATCAAAGGTGTCTTACCTTTCAAGGATTTTGCTCTATCTTGTAGTAGCTTCCTCCTTTTGTTGTAGAGCTTGTTTATGGCTGGGGTCCACCAGACTGGACGCTTGCCTTTGGTACAGAGAGTCTTAGTTTTGTTTGGGATTGCCTGATCCATGCAGTCCTGTAGGTGCTGGTAGAAGGCATTTGTAAGTGATTCAGCGGTTTGAGTAATGTTTACCACTGGCTCAGGGGCCTTAAAGGAGACCACACTAGTTTTTAGAAGTGTGAAATCGGCTTTTGAGAAGTTTTTCACTGTGGTCTTTTTTGTTTCAGGTGGGGGCGGGATGAGGACCTCCAGCGAGATTAGTTTATGATCTGATCTCACCAGTGAGGGGTATACTTCGGGTGTTGAACATTTTGATCCCATGTTCGTGATGATGAGATCAAGTATGTTTTCTCCTCTTGTGGGGATGGTGACTAGTTGTTCCATGGCATTTGAGTTTATGAACTCCAGGAATCTTTGGGTTAGAGTGTTCGGGCTTGAGTAGTGTTCCCAGTCTATATTAGGGTAGTTAAAGTCACCTAGTATGAAGGTGTTTGGAGATACATTTATCCCCTCCAATGTTTTCAGGAAGGCCATGTGAGGTTCCTGAGTTTGAGAGGGTGGCCTGTAACATGCTACAAATTGCAGAGCAGTCTTGCCTATGGTTAATTGCACCTGGATGGTCTCCGATGCATAGTGCGTTGCCACCAACCTTGAGGTGTGGGTGTCCTTTATGAATATGGACACCCCCCCTCCTTTCTTGGTGTTGTCCGGATTTTGGGGCCGGAACGCATGATATGAGGTGAAACCTGTTAGTGCTGGGGTGCTCTCAGGAGCCTTGAACCAGGTTTCTGTCACAGCACAGACATTGATGTTCTCCATATTGAGAAGGGCCTCGAGTGCGTGCATCTTGAGAGTGAGACTTCTGGCATTGAGCAGCATTACCCTTAGTTTTTTCCTTTTTGGTGTTCTAGGGTGGTAGGTTTAGAATTTGAGCCCTGCCTAAAGGTACTATGGGGGTGGCAAGAGCCTTTGCCAATATCCGGAAGCCCAGGGTGACAGGTGCAAGCCGTCCCTTGTGAAGCAGCGTGGCTTGTCCAGCATGTCATCCCAGGCAGACAGACATTGGATCCCCTTTGAATGACACCAGAATTTAAGCCAATTATTAAAGCTGATCATCTTATCACTGTATTGTGGCATCATTCTAGGTGAAGGTAGGATACTGCTCAAGGTCAGGGTCATACCTGCCTGGGCTACATAATCAGAGAGCTCCTCGATGTCCCTTTCATGTAGTGCTAGGAGGTACGTCTCAGGTCGTTGACACCAGCGTGGACAATGACTGAGTCGTACTTGTACCTGCTCTTGAGAGACCTGAGTGCTTGCGTTATGTGGCGGATTCTAGCGCCCGACAGGCAGCTTACTGTGACCTTCTCCTTACTCAGTCTGGTGAGCGGGACGTCAGTGTGTCTGACTATGGAATCACCAATGACAAGTGTGTCTGGCATTTTGTTTGGCCTTAAGGGCTGTGACTGTTTGACACTCTGACTGTGTGGTCTATGTGTTGCATGTGTTGGGTCGTGAGGTGGTAGTTGTTTGGGTGTCTGCTTTGGTGGCCTCTGCTGTTTTGGTAAATTTTTGATCAGAGCCTCCAGTATGTCTTTGTGTGAGTATGTGCATGATTTGAAGTTGTGATGGTACCATGTGTGACTGGGTATGTATTGTGTGTGGTTACCTTCTCCTCCTGTCTGGTCTTGCCAGTCCTATGTTGAGAGAGCTCAGCCTCCAGTTTGGCCGTATAGTTGCATCTCTCGCATGTATTTGTGTTTTGTGGGAGGAGGAGAGGATTGTCTGTGTACATGAGGCAATTGTAACATTGCCTCAATATTCCCAGGTTCACCAGTTGAGCTGGAGAGGACACTAGCAACTGATCCCTCGACATAATAGAAGTAGTAGATAAAGAGACTTTCAAAGGACTCCGGGGGAAGTGGGTTTTAGGCTGGTGGGGTACTATCTATAATAAGAGTGCTTTATCAAGGTGCAAGTACTGTAGGAGTAAGTGCTAGGCTTTACAGATAGAGAATAGTCTACTTGGGAATCAAGTAGAGATGAACTTTTCAGTTACAGGATTTGCTGGTTAGATCAGCAGTACAGCTCGAGGAAGGTAGTTCTAAGGGAAAATTTGAAGAGTGGAATTTAGATGGCCCGAATAGTTAACCTTGTTTAACCACCGCTGCTCTTGTGTGCAACAGTGGCAACTCCGCGCTAACGCGCGTTTAGCGTGTTTTATAGCAGGGGGCTGAAGGGAGCTAGGAATTGGCCCAAAACGACCAATGGACTACTAGTTTCTGGCTGAAACTTCACCAAATCGGACAGAAAGGCCGCTCAGTGCCTCCCACTCCCACTGGTAAGCAAAGAGACTTCCCTCCTCCCTAATAAGGCAATGGATCAGTAACAGGAACTATAAACAAAGCCCAGGGATCAGCAACTCTGAAACTGGACTACTCTAGTTCAGTAAGGCGGGAAAACAAGAGATTTTTTTTGTTTTATTACAGAGATAAGGAAAAAAACAGACAGTAAATGCTATAAATGCTGTCAATCGGCTAGCGCACTTTAGTGTGTAGCCTACAGAAACAATTTGCAACAATTAGTAACTTAAAGTGCAATAAACAGTGTAAAATGCAGAAATCACTTAAAGTAGCAGTAAAACAGGCGAAATGCAGTCGCTAGCTTAATAACAGTGGGAAAGCCACAAAAATACTTATATCTGGTAGAAAGTCACTCTTTCAGCTCTCTGCTGCTTGGATCACTCTGCAGGCCACCACGGGGATCTGTGCTGAGTTGGTACAAGCTGGAAAACGCGTGTTTAGCGTGTTTTATAGCAGGAGGCTGAAAGGAGCTAGGAATTGGCCCAAAACGACCAATGGACTACTAGTTTCTGGCTGAAACTTCACCAATTCGGACAAAAAGGCTGCTCAGTGCTTCCCACTCCCACTGGTAAGCAAAGAAACTTCCCTCCTTCCTAATAAGGCAATGGATCAGTAACAGGAACTAAAAACAAAGCCCAGGGATCAGCAACTCTGAAACTGGACTACTTTAGTTCAGTAAGGTGGGAAAACAAGATTTTTTTTTTTTTTTTTTTTTTTTTTTTTTTTTTACAGAGACAAAGAAAAAAACAGACAGTAAATGCTATAAATGCTTTTAAGCGGCTAGCACACTTGAGTGTGTTAGCCTACAGGTAAAATTAAGCAACAAATAACTTTTTAAGAGTGCAAAACAGTTAATCAACACAAAAACAGTTTAAATAGAATGCAGAGCTGTATAAACAGGCTAAGATGCAGTCGCTAAGCAGTAAATATTCAAAAAGCCAGAAAAAAATACTTAAATCAGTTATAGCAAATACAGTTATAACAAATGCTCTGAAATATACTGTATATTTCCAATATGTTTGAGAAGGACAGTCAGAACACAAGAAGGTTCAGGCGAAAAAGAAAAAAAAAGTTTTGTTTTACTTTTTGAAGAGGGAAAAAGGAGGAACAGAAGGCCTTATCAAATGTTCTCTCTGTATTAAGAAGAATGAGCTAATGACACTAGATTGGGAGGTGTGTCACAGTAGGGGCGGGCAACTGCAAAGCCACCAAGTATAAAATAAAAGCACTACAGAGTCAAATGAAATTTTTTAAACAGATAAGGATTTCTGAAGATTCTGAATAGACAAAGTGCTTTATATATATTAAATTATAAAAACAGTAATCTGTAAAAATAATCAAAATATACTTATATTTTGTAGCTCAGTTCTTGGTCAAACAACTTCTCCAGCTTGCACTGTGTGCAAAGACAAAGACCAGAACAACAACTTTTTTTTTTTACAAGAACACAAAAGAACCAGCCCCCACTAGCCAAGAGATAATTACACAGAGTAAATGTTTCAGTTTATACAATAGCCTAAGACAGAAAAGCACTACAGAGTCAAATGAAATTTTTTAAACAGATAAGGATTTGTGAAGATTCTGAATAGACAAAGTGCTTTATATATATTAAATTATAAAAACAGTAATCTGTAAAATAATCAAAATATACTTATATTTTGTAGCTCAGTTGCGGTCAAACAACTTCTCCAGCTTGCACTGTGTGCAAAGACAAAGACCAGAACAACAACTTTTTTTTTTTTTACAAGAACACAAAAGAACCAGCCCCCACTAGCCAAGAGATAATTACACAGAGTAAATGTTTCAGTTTATACAATAGCCTAAGACAGAAAAGCACTACAGAGTCAAATGAAATTTTTTAAACAGATAAGGATTTGTGAGTACACTTCTCATTCTTATAGACTCTTCTACATAGGTAGTCTGATAATTCTCTAGTACTTTTTGTTAACCCCAACCATTCCCTGAGGTAGTTGCCACTAAATGCCCTATATACCTGAATAAGATCTCCTCTTAGATATCTGTAAGAGACATTGTACAACATAGGCACTGCTGGAACCATAGGATGAGGGAGCGCCTCCCCACTTTTACAGCTGCAAGACCTGTAACGACACAGGGGATGCACGCATGCATTGAATTTAAACATGTGTGTTAACACACAACACCCACGGGAAGGCTGCTCCATTTATGTAAGGCAACACCCACAGGCAAGCTTAAGGCTCCAGTGTGTGTGTGTGTGTGTTTGTGTGTGTGTGTGTGTGTGTGTGTGTGTGTGTGTGTGTGTGTGTGTGTGTGTGTGTGTGTGTGTATGTGTGTGTGTGTGTGTGTGTGTGTGTGTGTGTGTGTGTGTGTGTGTGTGTGTGTGTGTGTGTGTGTTGTGTGTGTGTATAGAATGCCCCAGTTACTTATAATTAGTGGTTAGGATTGCCTAGGCTCAAACCCCCACAGCACCACAGAGTCTATAGCTCTCACCTGTCTAGATTTTCACATACAATGGTCTGTTCCTCTTAACATTTGTGGTTTTATGGCAAATCAGTGATAACGGAATTCACTAAATAATGATAGCCCTTTAAGTTTCAGTCTTCCTATCTTTTTTGGAAGCACATGGCAACACAAAACACTATTTTACCAATTTTCTAAGATTACGCAAGCAATATTTAAAATGTGTCCCTGGTTTTGGGCCTTTGCTCCCCCCCCCCCAAATAAATTTTGGCTTTTTCCAGATTTCTTCTGTTGTGAATGGGAGAGGTTTAGCTGTGTCAAGTGGATGGTGCAGTGGTAGTGCTGTTACCTCACAGCAAAAGGTTCTCTGGTTTGATTCTTGGCTGGGGTGCCTTCCCTGTGTTTGTGTGGTTTTACTCTTGGTGCTCTGGTTTCCTCCCATGTTACAAAGGCATGCATCTGGAGCATTTCTCCCTGGGCCTCTGCTAAAAATTGGCTTTGTTCCATGTCAGACTTTCCTGGTAAACAAATGTTAATTAAAAACTTTTTCAAGGAGCTGAGATCTTCCGGGGAAGAGAAGTTTAGTGTTGCTTATTCAAAGTCTGTCTGCATTGTTAGTAGCACAACAGGTAAATAGCCTTGCTTTTGATGCAGAAGGCTATGGGTTCTACTCCCAGAATATATAGTTGGATTGCTGATACTGTACTGTGTTGTACACAGTGCTGTGCATGCCCTCCTTTGGAGGAGTTACTTAGTAACTATGAACGTGTCATAAGTTTGCCATCCATTCCCCATTGCAATATTACCAGCTTATCATTTATGCTTCAAGGGCAACAGCCATTTTATTTGTAGATGAAACAATGAAATATAACGTTGTTTCCTAGCAGCAACCTCTCCATTTAGTTAGAAATCCCTTTAATGTGGAATTATTTAGATGACTTTGTATATGTACTGATTTTGGTGGATTGTAATGACAGAAGTTTGAGTGGCCTTTTATGGTTGAACTTTTCTGAAATGTGTACTTTTGTCATTAT
This sequence comes from Protopterus annectens, assembly GCF_019279795.1. NCBI lineage: Eukaryota > Metazoa > Chordata > Ceratodontiformes > Protopteridae > Protopterus > Protopterus annectens. Next base: position 1,329,232,709 of record NC_056737.1, read on the forward strand.
TGGTTCATACATTTTGTTTCATTGCTTACTAGAAGGCAGTTCAACACTACAAATTTAACACATTCTAACAACTGGTGCTGTATTATACAAGGAATATAATTTAATACAATCAGGAAAGTGAATAAGAATGCATACATGTATGCATGGCCCTAAAATATGTTTGAAAACAGCTCAGAGGAAAGTGTGAAAGGCTCAAAATCATGGGCAAATTTTAAGCTTTACTCTTGTTACCAAAGCAATGGATGAAGGTAAGACAGTTTACACCACATTACGTTGACCTGGCAAAGCTTTTGACATAATCCCCTACTCAGGTGTAGTACAAAAGGGGAATCATGTAGGAGCAAACACTTGCATCACTAGCTGGATTGCCAACTTGCTCACAGGATGCAGGAGATCAAAATAGGGGAAGAGACCAGCCACCAATGGAGTCCTCCAGGGGTCGGTGCTGAGACTTTTTCTCTTTGGCATATACATCTCAAAAGTAAAAGGCAATACCAAAGGGCTTTGGCCAGCTAAGTTTGAGATGACTGCAAGCTAGAAGCAGTTATTGAATTCCCAAATGACTTAACCATCATACATAAAGGTTTGTCCCAAATAATAACTGGTGTCAAAATCATGATAATGCCCTCTGAGAACTGACCCAATTGTTTGGCATTTGAGAACTTGTGTGTACAGTGGCCTAACTTTTGATCAACATGTGCTCAGAGTTATAAGAAAGCCTTTGCATATTACACAGCTTGTAAACAAATTGTGACTAGCTCTAGAGATGTTGTTGTCCCCCTTTACAAACCTCTCATAAGGTCAATCATTTTGTATAATGCCCACTTTGACATGTTTCTGTCCATCTCCATGAAACAATTGGAGTACATTCAGAGATACCTTAGTAAAAGGCTACAAGTCCTAAACAATAGGTCTTGCATGCACCACCTCAAAGATTTATTACTATACTTAGTATCCTACAGAGTACTTAGAGGTGACATGTCTGGCATACAAGACATCTTCTGACCTAATACAGATGGACCTACTGAATATCAGCAAATCAAATGGCATCAGAAATACTCAGTCCAGTTATCTGAAATGACTATTGCGGAGAGATGGATATATATCACAGAGGCTATCACTGTTCCAGAACAGACTATCCATAAAAATAAAACAAAGCTCATCCGTCCATATTCAAATGCAACTTGAATCTAAGGATGAGTAATAGAAAATGTACTCCAGGATTTCCCCTCATGCCACTAATGGATAGAGGCAGTTCCTAAATGCTGCATCCCTTATACGGGTCCCCTCAAATTATATATGGTATGATCAAAGGCAAGAAAAAACAAACTGCTACTAAACCAGCACAGCTCCTGATGCCAAACAGCAGGACTAAACGCCTCCCAAACACACGTATGCTTGTTCTGGAAGTCAAAGGCAAAAACAAGCTGCTACTAAACCAGCACAGCTCCTGATGCCAAACAGCAGGACTAAACACCTCCAATAAGCACAGTCAGAGGGGTGAAACTCATCAAAGATAAACTCAGCCAGATAGCCAAACTCACTGAAGCAGGTCTTTTTAAATTCCAAAGGGATAAGCAAACAAGACGCCAATAAACGAACAACTTTAATTTTATTAAGCACCACGGTACTGCTTTTCGTCGGCGCCCTGCACCAACTTCTTCAGACTCTGAAAAATAACAACTCACACTTAAGTGCTGCTACATTTAAAGCCAGTGCAAGCAAAGTCTATTACAAAACACACCCTCCAATTACCTTAAAGGAACAGGCACAAGTAGCTTCAATCTAACTAAAATGTTCCTATCCCATAAACACACAATATAAAAAGTTGTAAACAATATAAAATATACAACTGTAAAACTAATACTGTTCCTTACATAGCACTTAAATAATGCAATTGACAGTTAATAATATTATAAAAGCACACTTACTTTGAACCAAATACACATAATAACACTGACACATTAAAATAAATAAAAAGTATGCCATAATATTTCAAATATTGATAAAAAGACATTCCATCTATCAAACATGGTATAAAATATATATCAAGATCGCTCAGCCGGTCCTATGTCCAAATCACACCCAATGTTATACCCCCCATGCATCATCTTTTCAAACTCCTCAACTTAAGGACACATCTGATAGATAACATACGGGGTGATGGTAGACTTCAAGTCTCAACTGCCACATAAGCTCCTTCATTTCTAATTTCAGGGATTCAGCCACCCCCAATTCACATAGTTCATTTGGTCAATGATCATAAATGTAAAATCATGGCCAGGGTGATTGTAGACATGACTTGCTAGGGCATTCTCCAGTTTAATCTTCTTCATGGCATATAAATGTTCATACATGCGTTCATTCAATCTCCTGTCCGTCTTGCCCACATAAAAAGCTGGGCATGATGAACAAGAAGCGAGATACACCACGTGTGTCGATGCACATTTGTATCTCCCTTTGATAAGGTACTTGGTGTCCCTAATCATGAAATATGTGCCCAACCTCACATATCTACAATGTTTGCACATATTGCACTTATACATGCCAGCTCTTGGAGTCATGTTGCCACCTTGCTTTTCTAACATGTTCTTGATATTCAGACCCCTCCTAAATGTAATCTACGGGGCTGGCTCTAAATTACTGGGTCCTGTTAGTTCAGTTGGCAACAAACTCCAGTTTTTCTGGATGATGGACACTATAGCTCTAGCATCCATGCTAAAGGTAGTAATGAAACTGGTCTCGTGGTGCTTAATAAAATTGAAGTCGTTCGTTTATTGGCGTCCTGTTTGCTTTTCCCTTTGAAATTTAAAAAGACCTGCTTCAGTGAGTTTGGTTATCTGGCTGAGTTCATCTTTGATGAGTATCATCCCTCTGACTGTACTTATTGGAGGTGTTTATGTTCTGCTGCTTGGAATTAGGAACTGTGTTGGCTTAGTAGCAGCTTGTTGTTTTTGCCTTTCACTTCCAGAACAAGAATATGTGTGTTTGGGAGGCGTTTAGTCCTGCTGTTTGGCATCAGGAGCTGTGCTGGTTTAGTATCTATGGTATGATCACAATTATTCTCACTAGGGCTAATATAAAATTATCAGCCATGGGACAGGTAAGACCAAACAGGAAATGTTAATTCAAGCACCAAAAAGGAATTGGTTAAGCTTAAAATGTCCTCCAAATGAATCCATGTTGTGGTAGTAAATAGTTATAAACAATTGCCCTTTTCAGATCACTAATTGCCCCTCTCACCCTCCACTCCTCCAGTCTTCAGCAGTTTCCGGCACCTATGCACATCTTATGTATCTATAAAACAATTTCCTATTATGCTATCTTTATATAAATTTTCTTCAAATGTTTCTTGATCTTGTCTCACACTATGCTTAATCTGTTTGTGCTGCTTGTTTATTTCAGTTTTCAAAGTTGTAGTTTGACCTCTCTTCCATTTCTTATATTTTTGTCTCTCACCTTAATCAGATATCTTGTTCTAATGGAAATATATCCGCCTAATGTTGTATGCCTAGATCCTGATGTTAAATATCTCTTTGATTTTTTGCACTCGATTTCTTTTTCAAAACTTTTCACCTTCCATTTGCAGTTTTTACAGTGAACACCTCACTCCAGTTAGTTTTACATAGTGACTGTTTTGCTTCCATATAATCTGTAATTAACCTTCTGTGCATTGGCTTAGATTTCACTTTGGCAGAATTGTCTAGCAACAAATTAACCTTTATAATCCTATGATCACTGCACATCAATGGTAGTAAAACTTGACTTGAAGTTACAGTAATTTCTTTCGGAACACAAACGTCTAGTATGTTCTGTCCCTTGGTAGTTTTTTTACAATCTGAAGCAATTGTTGTTCCTGAATATACGCTGTGAATAATTTCCTTACTAACATTGTAGAATCAATATTATCCCAGTCGGTTTCTGGTAAATTTAAGTCCCCAGCTAATATTACTCTTTCCTCCTGTGTTTCATGCAAGAAATTCATGAATTCCTCTAGGTCATATGCACTTGACTTTGGTGGTCTATACACTTTAACAATTGTTATATGTTAAAGGTTGTCTTTATTGTCACAGTTACACAATCTATAGTATTGGTGTTATCATTGAACATGTAATAATCACAGGTCTCATAATTATCTTTAATCCTATTATAACACCTCCACCTGATTTTATATTAGAATTTCTGTTATAGTAAAAACATTTATACCCTGATTGAACTGGTTTCCAGTCATTGTGCTTTAACCATGTTTCACAAACAATAACAACATCAATCTTGTGGGAACGTGGCAAATTTTCCAATAAGAAAACTTTAGTATTAATGCTCCAACCATTAACAACCATCAGAGATGCATGAAATGTTGCTATCTGTGGGCTGTTAAATTTTCAATATGGCAAAAAATCCTGCCTAGTCTTTGTCAAATATTGCAAAATATCTGCTGCAAAAATTATCTTTCCTGATCTCGACAAAAGCACGCCATCCTGTCTGAACACGTGTGCCCAAAACAAGGCTTGGATGCTCTACACATTTCCATTTTTTAAAACAGGACATTTTTTCCGTGTAGGTATTTAGCCAAAAAATCTTTTCAATCACAGTGGCCTGACTATCCCTTCTACAGGTGATTTGTGAAAAATACGTCCTAACACCAGTATAAGCAATACTGTCTAAGAGGATTGTCAGTTCCCTACTAGCAGTCAGAGAATCCTTGCGGGTGACATCATTTGTACCAACATGAATAAAAACAGATCCATACTTACTTACATTAAGGTCTTCCAAAGCTTGTCTCACATCTTCTATTTTCACTCCTGGCAAGCATAACACTATTCGATGTTCATTATCATCTCTGCAAATATATGTATCAGTTCCTCTAATAACTGAATCTCCAACTACAAGAATATCTTTGCTGGTCAGCTCTGAAGAATGTTCATCTTCTAATACAGTAATATCTGCTCTATCAACTGTTACAAAGGACAGATCTTCATCATCATTAGTCTTATTAATCCCACTGTTTCATTGTATATTGAATTATCATCCAGCTGGTGTTGTAAATCTACAGCTTGAGTCATGTAGTCAACATCTGTCTTTCTCCTCTTTTTTCTTACAGTAATATTTTTCAATCCTTCCACATTAAATTTTGATTTCTTTCTTTTCACCTGCCTCTTGCCTCTTTTTTCTACCTTCTCCATTGGAAAGGTGATGCCTTTTTCTGTAGACTGAAGGTTTTCTGATAGAAAAATATCCTCATTTCATGTAACCTGTGTGTTACATCACAAAGCAGTGTCATCACGTGTCTACAGTAGTGAGGAATCATTCTATGTTGTGCAACCTATAAACAAAGGTATGGGTCTAAGTCCAAGGAAGTCATTGTTCCACTGTATTCATCATTCATCAGACCTATCATTGAGTACAATGCCCCATTTGGTATGTACCTAACCAGGCATATCCAGCAATTGGAATGTCTGCAGAGGTTCCTCGCTAAAAGAATACAGGACATAAGCAATATGTCCTATGCAGACTGCCTCAAGGCCCTATTCCTGTATTCTGTCTCCTACAGGCTTTTGAGAGGAGATGTATGCATGGCATACAGGGCATTGTCAGACCCCCATTCTG
>NC_056737.1:1329243315-1329420815 GCF_019279795.1 Protopterus annectens
GGAAGACATGGAGAGGAATTATTTCTTTACCAAATGAAGGATTACAGGTTCGTTGTTTCATTGCTGTTATGGTATTTTTTTGTTCAAACTAGAGTTTTCATTGTGCAATACCTTAAACCTCCTGTAATGGAGACCCTTGGGATATATGCAAATGACTCCTTAAGGACATACCTTGTCTCAACTACATGGCTTCTGAATATCCATGAGTTTTTCTTTTTACTTTTTAAGTCTTTATGGATACATTCAAGCCAATAAAGCCATCCCACTAGCTTTGGAAATGCATGTTTCAGGCTTTTTAGTGAAGTCATCAGCATAGCATAACTGGATTGTTTGACTATACTTTCGAAACACAGGGCATTAATCCCAGCTCACGTCTATGAACATTAAGCTGCTTGCAAAGTATCCCAACTAACATCCAAACCAAAGGGTAAAAAGATCACACAGTCTTTATGGGAACATTCAGCCCAGTAAAGCTGAACTTTACTAGGTGTGGACATGCATGTTTTGGCCTTTTTGGTGACCTCAACATCACATCATACGTGGATTGTTTGACTATACTTTTGAAACACAGGGCTTTAAACCCAGCTGATGTCCATAAACATTAATGTGCCTACAAAATATCCCAACTAACATTCAAACTAAAGGGTAAAAAAGTCATACAACTAGCCATTCAGTAAAAAACTGCAAGAAAAATGTAGCCAAACTAGTGATTACTGTGGAATTCTTTCATCCTGAAAGCTTTATTAATAATTGTCAAAGGGAACTGATGCACTGACTCTGTGGGTGAGAGGTTGGCATAAGGGTTAAGGTGTTAATCTTATAGACCGAAGGTGCAGGGTTTGATTCTCACATGGGGTAATTGCTAGGCTTAAAATGGTCCATAAGGACAGTTAGCCTAGTACTAGTCTATAAACCTATAAATATAATGGTAAAAAGTAATTTTACTGTAATACTATTATTGTAAAGATGCTACCATCAAATCGCCCTGTTTGACCATAGCAGCAAACATTTGCGGAGGCTCTCAATAATAATTTGCCCAAGCAACAGAGATCTCCAAAGCAGAAATGCAAGCAACTTCCACCCCCCAACACAATCCAAATGACACATAGCCCACAGACTCAGTGTGCCACTCAACCACAGCCAATAAGGCAAAACAACGTATCCAACACACTAGTCATAAGTGACTCTATAATCAGGCACACTGATGTCACACTCACCAGGCTAAACAAGGAGAAGGTTACTGTCAGCTGCCTGTCGGGTGCCAGGATCCGCCACATAACCCACTCAGGTCACTCCACAACAAGTACAAATATGACTCTGTCATTGTCCATGTTGGTGTGAACGACCTGAAATGTACCTCCCTGGACTACATGAAAAGAAGACATGAAAGAGCTCTCCGATCTTGTAGCCCAGGCAGATATGACCCTAGCCCTGAGTAGCATTCTGCCATCACCCAGAATACCGCAGTACAAGGACAAATGATTGACTTCAACAACTGGCTGAGCTTCTGGTGTCATTCTAGGAGGATCCAGTATCTGTCTGCTTGGGATGACATGGTCGACAGGCCACGATGCTTTCCAGAGATGGCCTGCACCTGTCGCCCCTGGGATTCCGGATACTGGATAAGGCTCTTGTCACCCCTATAGTGCCTTTTTTAGGCAAGGTTCAAATGACAAATTCACCACCATAACAGGAACAGGCAAGCAAAAACTGAGGGTAATGCTACTCAATGCTAGAAGTCTAAATCTCAAAATGCATTCACTCGAGGCACTCCTTAAAATGAAGAACATCGATATCTGTGCAGTGACTGAGACCTGGTTCAAGGCTCCAGAGATCACCCCTGCACTACCAGGCTATAACTCATACCACACTTTTTGGCCATGTAACCTGGACTGGAACACCAAAGCGGTGGTGTGTCCATATTCATTAAGGATATCCACACCTCCAGGCTAGTTGCTCAGCGTAATGCATCCGAGGTTATCCAAGTGCAACTAACTCTGGGCAAAACTGCAATCCAAATTGTAGCTTGCTACAGATCCCCCACCATGCACCAAAATTCCAACTCCTCTTTTCTTGATGTATTGGAAAATATTAGGGTTCAACCAAACACCCAAATAATGGGCGATTTCAACTACCCCACCATTAACTGGGAAAACTACTCATGTACCAACTCCTTCACACAACACTTTCTGGAATTCATAAACTCCAATGCCCTGGATCAACTTATCCAGACCCCCACCAGGGGCAACAATATCCTAGACCTAGTTATTACCAACATGAGTGACTGGTGTTCCACACCTGAAGTCAACTCCTCGTTGGTCCGATCCGACCATAAGCTAATCACCCTTGATATCCGCATCCCACCCCACCCCCCATTAAGGAAACCATGGTAAAAAATTTCTCCAAAGCCAACTTCATGCTTCTTAAGACAGAAGTGGTGATCTTCATGACACCTGTGCAGATGGACAATACAGTTACGACTGCTGAATCCTACACAAACGCACTCTATAAGCACTTACACGAGTGCATGGATTGTGCTATCCCAAACAGAACCAAGACGCTATCCTCCAAAAAAAGAAGCCAATCTGGTGGTCCCCTGCCAGAAACAAACTGTACAACAGAAGGAAGAAATTGTTGCAAAAGAGAGTAAAATCCCATGAGTGGAGGAGCTCCCTGGTCAGCCTCAGTAAGAAGCTGAGATCCCTTATAAGATCCTCCAAAGCTAGCTATGAAAACAAAATTGCCACTGATTCTAAGGACAACCACAAAGCATTCTATAGCTACGTCAAGAATCTCAGTGGCAACACGCAGATCTGCTCTGAGTTACAGCACAATGGCATGAAAATTACAGAACCAACTGATATTGCCAACATCCTGGCAGATAGGTTCAGTGCTGACTTTACCCCCTCCACTACCTAAAGGGCCTGAATCTATACAAGAAGAATGCAGAGTCCCTGTAATCACAACTACGCAGGTAAAAGCTGCACTCTCTGAAGCCAAAAACACAGCATCCATGGGATCGGACAACATCCCAGGCTGCATTTTACACGAACTTCAGAACAAACTGGCTCCCCACCTAAGCACCATGTTTAATCATAGCCTCACATCAGGCTTTGTGCCCACTGAATGGCACACAGCAACAGTTATCTCATTCCACAAAGGGTGAGTCACCACTGATCCCGGGAACTATCGCCCTATTAGCCTGACGAGCCTGGTCTGCAAGGCCATGGAACGTATCATCATGGAACTCATAAATAAAGACATTGGTAACCTCCAAACTCTGGATCCCACCCAGTTCGGGTTTGTGAAAGGCAGATCATGCCTCCTGAACCTGATCGACTTCTTTGAGGCAGTCACCAAAGCTGTAGATGAGGGTTAGGTGGTTCACACAGCCTATCTTGACCTCGCCAAGGCTTTAGACACCATCCCCCATTCTGGAATTATAGCTAAACTCACTAAATTAGGTATCAATCCCTACATCACAAGATGAGTTGCCAACTGGCTCACTGACAGAACCCACACTGTAAAAGTTGCAGACTCCATATCTGACCTCAAACCAGTGACAAGTGGAGTACCACAGGGTTCCGTCCTGGGACCTCTCCTGTTTGGTATCTACTTCTCTGAAGTACAGGCTAACACAGAAGGCCTCTGGTTAACAAAGTTCACAGATGACTGTAAACTAGGAACCATAGTCGAGTCCCCAAATGATGTGGAAATCCTACAGAAGGGCCTCGCTGAGACAGATGCCTGGTGTCAGAGCCATGGTCTCAAGCTTAATGCCAAAAAGTGCATTGGTATCCCCTTTGGTAAAAACTCTGTACCCATGAACTACTACATAGACAGCAGTCTACTTAACACTGAATGTGTGATAAGAGACCTTGAGACCCAGGTGGACAGTAGTCTGTCCTCTGATAGTCACATCGCCACAGTAGTCAGGAAGTCCTTCTACGTGGCACACCTCATCATAAAAGGGTTCTCATCCAGGAAAAAAGAGGTCATTGTTCCCCTCTACTTGACACTCATTAGACCCATTATAAAGTACAATGCCCCTTTTGGAATGTACCTCACAAGACATCTGCAGCAGCTGGAAAGGCCACAGAAGTACCTCACAAAGAGGATTACTGGCCTCAAACAGATGCCCGACACTGACCGTCTCAAAAATCTCCAGCTTTATTCCGTAGCATATCACCTACTCTCAGGTGATTTCTGCCTACCATATAAAGCTTGGACATGCTACACCTAAAGAAATCTCAATCCCTCCGAGCTACACGGTCTAAGGACCTAAACCTTGTCACCACAATAAACAGGACATACTGGAGGGATAGATTCCTGTCCCAGGGACTTCCCATCCTCTGGAACAGGCTACCCATCTATGTCAAGCAAAGTTCTTCATTAGCACTCTTCAAGGAAAATCTTGAGGAGTGGATGGGAAATAGGAAATACACCCTGGGGATCACTTCTGTGTCTCTGCTCAACAGTGGCACAGGAAAATAACTTTCTTGGGTGGCATAAGCCAGGAAACCTTGTTGGCTAGGCTTACGTAGGCCCTCGGGCCAAGAGCCTAGTACCTACCTATGAACTTATGAGTATAGCTGAGTCGATTTCAGTATTGAGCTGCATTTAAATCCTTATGGGTGGAATGCCAAAATGAAATACATTTTTTGATTTAGTTTATTAATACTAAGCATAGTTATTAAGCACTTTGAAAGGGATACTAAGTAACAGACTATTCAACAGACTGTTATATTGTATATTATATTCCCCATTTAACCCAATATGATATTCATGGGTGACTTTAACTACCCCAACATTAACTGGGAATCATACATGGCCTCAAACATGCAGACCCAGAGATTCCTGGACTTTGATAACACAAGCACTCTGTAACAGCTAGTGTGCACATCTACCAGGGGTGCAAGTATCCTTGACCTGGTTTTCACAAACATGGGGGAAGAATGCACTTCCCAAGTGGAATGTTCTCATTGGTCAGATCAGTGATCCCTGAAAATTAGCACATTGATAATACATTCCTAAAAGGAGGCCCAGTGGTCAGAGATCTGTGAACGCATGTTGACAGTGACCTTACCTTTAACCACCACATGTCTGATGTAGTGAGAAAAGCATCCTATGTTGTAGAACTTATAAGTAAGGGCTTGGCATTCAGGTCCAAGGAGGACATTGTTCCACTGTACTCAGTTTTAATCCAATCAATCATTGAGTAAAACATATCCTTCATCATGTATCTGACCAGTCACTTGAAACAGCTTGAGATACTGCAGAGGTTCCTCATAAAAGAATACAGGGAATAAACAAGTCCTATGTGGACCATCTCAAAGTCCTCTCCTTTTAACCAGTCTCCAGTAGACTGCTGTGCTGAAATCTATGCCTAGGCTACTAAGCATTCTCTTATTCCACACTGATGAATTTGTTGCATATCTGCAAACAAATAACATCAGAAATAGCCATTCTAAGGACCTGACAAGTATTTCTTTCAGAGATTACCCCTTCTCTGGAACATGTTTCCCATTTCTCGTCCATGTGAAGCAAATCTCTTTCCTAACCATATTTAAATATAACTTGGATCAACGGATGTGAAATTGCAAATTTACCCCTGGTTTGGCATGTAAACACTTGATGTGTATAAGCCTATATCATAACTCATGAAATTCATTGGGGGTATTGACACGTCAGCGAAGTTTTGGTAAATTTGGGGTAAGCTTGGCTAGGTTTAAAAATCGCTCTTGGGTTGATAACCTAGTCATCGCTTAAAAACCTGTATAGTTTTAGACATTTCACTGTCTTTTCACTGTGATTATTTATTTATAGATTTACATGTGTGTGTATGTATGTGTGTATGTATGTATGTATGTATGCATTTACTTACTTACTTGGAATGTCTGTTTGGGTATCATATCCTTTTTCAGTGGAGGACCAAGGAGAAAAAATACAGAAAATAATTACATTAAAGGAAGCATTCAATCTATGAATGCTGCATTTAATATAAATTTCTTGCACAGAATGAGGAAACTTTCAGTACATAAATGTAGTATAGCATAGCATAAGTAGCAACATGCTGAAAACATGCAGGTGGCTTTACACAGCACTTTTACATTGAGTAATGGCATTTAGGAAGAGGTCAGAAACAAATGTACAGTAACAGGATTTACTGCCTATCTAGAGAGAGGAAATTAGATGGCTTGAATAACAGCATTTGTGCTATGCTGACACGAGAAACAGTAGCATGACAGACTCCTATTTACATAGACAATGTCGTTTGAGGAGGAAATTTATGGTAGTTATCTTGCTAGAGAAGGTATATCATTATGGGTTGAGAAAGGTTGTATATTATGTTTTTAACTGGCGCATTTGTAAAGGCGAGTACAGTTATTCTGCATGCTGATACTGCTAAGGTGGAGAGCGTAGTCTGGGAAGATACAGCACCATACTCTTTTGTAGAGTCTGATAGCTAGACTGAGATCCACCTGTAATGTCACATGACTGTTACGCAGTGCAGCACACATACGACAGTGATGAATACTGAGAGGCGTATTGTCAAAGGGCTGATTTTTACCCTGATGCAGATGAGCACTGACAAAGCCATGATTTATAAACGTGATATTTTAGGTTTACTTTGAAGGGTAGCATATTTTATTACAGTTAAGATATCATTCTAATGTGTAGTATACTTACAGATGAAAAGGCTGCCTTGGCTATTATAAGCTTTTAAAATTAGGATTAAGAACTGATCCTTGGATGTTAGACATCTAGCAGGGATATACCACTGGAGTAGGATGACAATTGATGGAATCCATGCCTGATGATATAGGACTTTGAAGGCCTTTAGTTGTACATAGGTAAGCAAGTTAAGGAGATCTAGCAAGTTTTTTTTTTTTTGGTGAGCAACACAATGTTGAGGTTTATAGTTTGTCATCAGGAAATTTGGTGATATTTTTTATAGCTTCTAGTATGAACAGCTGCCAAGACTATAAATTTTAAAGATTGAGGAGGCATATAGTAGAATGGTTAGTAGGAGGGAGTTTGTAGTGGCTATTCTATTTTGATTAATGAGGTAGGGTTCGGCCTTGTATACTCCATGAAGTTTTCAGTTGGTCTTCCAGGGAACATACTGGATGTGATGATCAGGTTTTAAGTTTTCCCTAATTATGACCCCTAGCAGTTTACTATGTTTGACTTGTTTAGACTTGGTGTTATTAGAGGAAACACCCTGGATCAGCTGGTAAGCTCCCCTACCAGAGGTGAAAACATATGGGACCTGATCATCACCAACATGGGCAACAGGTGTTCCACACCAGAGGTCAACTCGTCACTGGTTAGATCAGACCATAAACTAATCACTCTGGATGTCCACACCCCACCACCATCCCCAACTAAGGAAACCACAGTAAAAAACTTTTCTAAAGCAAACTTCATCTTACTTAAGACAGAGGTGGTAAGTTTCACAGCCCCCACGCTAGAGGATAACACTGCCCAAGATGCAGAAACCTTTACAAATGCACTCTATGAGCAACTACAAGGATGCATGGATCGTGCCATCCCTAGCAAAACCAAGACTCACTCCTCTAAGAGAAGGAAACCAGTTTGGTGGACCCCTGCAATAAACAGGCTATACAATAGAAGGAGGAAACTAGTTCAGAAAAAAAGCAAATCCCAAGAATGAAAGACATCCCTGATCAGTATCAGTAAGAAACTGAGGTCCCTCATGAAATCATCCAAGGCTAACTTCGAAAGAAAAATAGCCAAGGAGTCAAAAGATAACCACAAAGCCTTCTTTAGCTATGTTAAGAATCTAAGTGGCAACTCGCAGATATGCACTAAACTAGTGCAAAATAGGACAAAATATACTGAACCTACTGATATTGCCAGCATCCTGGCAGATAGATTCAGTGCAAACTTCACCCCCCTCTCACCTCCAAAAGGGCCCACAACAATACTGGAAAATTGTAGTGTTTCAAAAATCACAGATGCACAGGTGAAAACAGCCCTTTCAAAAGTCAAAAACACAGCTTCAATGGGACCAGATGATGTCCCAGGCTGCGTCTTGCATGAACTACAGAACGAACTAATCCCCCACCTAAACACGCTGTTCAACCTCAGCCTCTCCACAGGCTATGTGCCCATAGAATGGCGCACAGAAATGGTTATTCCTCTCCACAAAGGACGGGCCACAACTTGACCCTGGTAACTATCGTCCCATAAGCCTGACTAGCCTGGTCTGCAAGGCTATAGAGCGCATAATCATGGAACTCATTAACAAAGACATTGGGAACCTCCAAACACTTGACTCGACCCAGTTCAGCTTTGTTAAGGACAGATCATGCCTACTAAACCTGTTTGACTTCTTCGAGACAGTCACCAAGGCCATAGACGAGGGAAAGGTGGTTCACACAGCCTACCTTGACCTTGCAAGGCTTTTGACACCATTCCCCACTCGGGTATTATAGAAAAACTCACCAGCCTGAAAATAAACCTCTACGTCATGAGATGGGTTGCCAACTGGCTTACAGACTGAACTCACACGGTAAGAATAGCGGGCTCCAGGTCTGACTCTAAACCAGTAATAAGTGGTGTCCCACAAGGCTCGGTCCTGGGAATCCTACTGTTCGGCATATACTTCTCAGAAGTACAGGCAAACACAGGAGGACTATGGCTAACCAAGTTCACCGATGACTGCAAACTGGGAGCCACAATTGACTCTCTGGCTGACACGGACATCCTCCAAAAGGGCCTTACTGAGACGGACACCTGGTGTCAAAGTCAAGGCCTCAAGCTAAATGCCAAAAAATGCATAGTCATCCCATTTGGGAAAAACAAAACACCCACGAATTACCACATAGGTGGCACCCCCCCTTAATACAGAAGAGGTAATAAGAGATCTGGGGACCCAGGTAGATAGTAATCTCTCCTTTGACAATCATATTGCCAAAGTAGTTAGGAAATCCTTCTATGTGGCCCATCTAATTACTAAAGGGTTCACATCTAGAAATAAAGAGGTTATAGTGCCCCTCTACTCAACACTCATTAGATCCATCATAGAGTACAATGCCCTATTTGGGATGTACCTCACAAGACACTTCCAATAGCTGAAAAGACCACAAAAGTACCTCACTAAAAGGATTACTGGTCTCAAACATATGTCCTATGCAGCCTGACTGAAAAAACTCTGGCTGTACTCAGTGGCATATCGCTTACTCAGAGGTGATCTCTGCCTGACTTACAAAGCCATGTCCAACTCAGAATTGATGGACATGCTCCACCTAAAGAAATCCAAGTCACTGCGAGCCACGTGCTCTAGTGAGCTAAACCTCGCCACAAAAATAAATAGAACATGCTGGAGGGATAGATTCCTGTCAGAGAGATCCCCATGCTTTGGAACAAAATTCCAAATTACACCAGGCAGAGCCCCTCACTAACACTCTTCAAGATAAACGTTGACGAGTGGATGGGTAACAGAAAATACTCTCCTGGGATCACTTCATTGGCTCTGCTTGACAGAGGATCAGTTAATTAATCAATGGGGTGGCGAAAGCCAACACACTCTGGCTAGGCTTATAAATGCCCTTGGGCAGATAGCCTAGTACCTACCTATGAACCTATGTTTAGTGTTAGCATTTGTGGTGATTGTTCACTGGTGGAAAGTATAATTTTAGGGTCTAAAGGTAGTTTTGATTGTTATTGCCAGATTTCTATGGGTAGGAAAGCTTGTTGTGTTATAGTCTGCAGATGGGAGTAGCTATGTGCTGAGCAGGCCAGGTTCAAGTTACGTATATATTATATAGCATTGGCCTATTTTGATGCTGTTTGCATATTTTTGATAAATGATAAAGAGGACCAGACCTTATCTGCAGCTATGCGGTATACCTATTTGTACAGGCTGGTGGGTAGAGAGAGTACCATGACATTTTGCATACTGAATTCTATTAGTAAGATAACTACTGAACCAGGCTGTTTTTTCATCAGTTTGGGCGGTCTATGCAACAGAAGCTGGTGGGAGACTGTACTGAAAGCTTTGGAGAGGCTGAAGGACAAGGTAGAGACTAGCTGCTCTGTATTTGATTCAAGGTTTACAGTGCCCTGAAAGGATAGTAGAGCTGTCTTAGTACTCTGGTATGAACAGAATCCATGTGCAGTTTGCAATAGTAAGCCATTGTCAAGGAAGTAGGTTAGGATTTGAGTGTAGAAATATTTTTTCCAGGATATTAGGTATAGGTGAGATTAGCTATGGTCCTGTAATTAAATGGTTCCTTTGAGTTCTTTCCTTTATGAAAGGGAAATAGTAAAGGAGTTTTCCAGGGGGCTGGCACATATTATCCACTAGCAGACCAACTGATCTGTACATTGGGCAGGCTAATGCTTCTTTGTTTGTTTTGATATATTTATCTTGAAGACTGTCAGCTTCTTTTGTGATTTAAGTCTTTAATTATGAATTCAGGTCAATAATACCAAACCTACTCACTATAGACATGCTAGAAACACAAAGTAAAGAGCCATTGACATTCATAGTATTATAAATGAATACTAAGCTAATGACCCAAAGGGGGGCATTTTAAGCCTAGCTATGTTTCTCAGTAAAATTTGATATTTATTGGTTCTCAAGGTATTTTTGGAGGTATATTTACATGGGCATAGGTGGCTGAGCATTTACAAGCTTCCTTTCTCTGTAATAGAGACATAGGTGCCAGACCTGGGCTATATTTATAGTTCCCTTTCCACTGATTAAAGTTTTGTTTGAATAAGTGCAGGGATGAACTCTGCTTCATATGGATGAGAAGCTGTTCCAGATAAGGGTAAGCCTCTGACACACATACCCATCCCTCCAACATAGCCAATTTATGTTGCAGGCAAGGTTTAGGCTTCAGGATCAGGTATTTCTGATTATATTTGTTTTATGGATGTGCAACAGGTTCATTAGGGCTGGATAGAAGGATGCATTGTGCGCTAGGCATAGGTCTCCTCTAAGCAGTCCGCACAGGACTTTTTTTCCACACCATGTATTCTTTTGGTGAGAAATCTCTAAGGACATTCCAATTGTTGCATATGCCTGGCCAGGTATACACCAAAGAGGGCATTGTATTCTATGACAGTCTTATAAAAACAAAGTACAGTGGAATGATGACATGTTTGGATATGGATGTTTCCATACCCCTGCTTATAAGCTGTGCAAACTATAATGAATTCCTCACTGCAGTAGACACATAATGGGCAAATGCCAAGTCACTGTCTACTTGTTCCAAGTCCCTGAATACAGAGTTTACTCTTAGGGGTATATTGTTAATGTAGTAGTTTGCTGAGGAGGCCATTTTTCTGAAAGATACTATGATGCACTTTTTGGCATTGAGTTTTAAACTGTGATTCTGGTACCATTTATTAGTTTGTGTCAAGCACTCCTGGAGGATATTTGTGCCTTGGGGGGATTCAATGACTGCACCCAGTTTGCAAACATCTGTAAATGCGGTCAGCCAGAGGCCTTTGACATTAGCCCTGACCTCAGATAAGTAGATGTCAAATAGGAGCGGCCCCAGCACTGAGCCTTGAGCAGCCTCTCTAGTATCTGGTCAATTTGTGGAGGAAGACTCCCCTATTCTAACTTCTTGGGTCCTGTCATTAAGCCAGCTGGCTATCCAGTGGATGATGTAGAGGTCTATACCTAGTTTACTGAGCTTTTCTGTAATGCTCAAGTGGGGTATTGTATAAACCAAAATAACCAGGTAAAAACACCTAAACTAAACTTGAAACCAATAAAAAGGTGGTAGCCAGGCAGTGTGCTATACACAGATGGAGGTCTGAAATAAATCATGGCAAAAATACTTTATTTATACAACATTCAAAGATTAAGCACTTTCGTCCCAAGGAAACCCCTTTATATAGTGTCATCTATTAAGCTCTAACTTGTTAAATTAATTAAATAAAAGCAATCAACTTGATTGCTTTTATTTAATTAATGTAACAAGCTAGAGCTTAATAGATGACACTATATAAAGATGTTTACTTGTATTTACATTTTATTCTGATGAAGTCCTGATTAAAATGGGCTGAAAGCATTTAATCTTTGAATGTTCTATAAAGTATTTTTGCTGCGTTTCAGTTTGGACCACCATCTGTGTGTATCACACTGCCTGCCCACCACCTTTTTATTGGGTTCACATTATGTAACTTCAACTGTCACACACACGGTATCAATTTGTATGTGAGAGCCTTGCTCCAGTGGCATTATGTAACTACATCTGTCACACACTGTATCAATTTGTATGTGAGAGCCTTGCCTCCAGTGACATTATGTAACTACATATGTTACACACTGTATCAATTTGTATGTGAGAGCCTTGCCTCAAGTGACATTATGTAACTTCATCTGTCACACACATGGTATCAACTGGTATGTGAGAGCCTTGATCCAGTGGCATTATGTAACTACATCTGTCACACACTGTATCAATTTGTTTGTGAGTGGGTTACCTCCAGTGACATTATGTAAGTGGCATTGTGTAACTACATCTTTCATACAATGTATTAGTTTGTATGTGAGAGCCTTGCCCCCAGTGGCATTGTGTAACTACATCTGTCACACACTGTAACAGTTTGTATGTGAGAGCCTTGCCCCCAGTGACATTATGTAACTACATCTGTCACACACTGTATCAATTTGTATGTGAGAGCCTTGCCCTCAGTGACATTATGTAACTACAAATGTCACACACTGTATCAATTAGTGAGAGCCTTGCCTCCAGTGACATTATGTAACTATATCTGTCACACGCTGTATCAGTTTGTATATGAGAGCCTTGCCCCCAGTGTCATTGTGTAACTACATCTGTCACACACTGTATTAATTTTGATGTGAGAGCCTTGCCCCCAGTGTCATTATGCAACTACATCTGTCACACACTATCAGTTTGTGAGAGCCTTGCCCCCAGTGGCATTGTGTAACTACATCTGTCACACACTGTATCAGTTTGGGTCTAGGACATTTCACTGAATGCACATTTCACTGAAACTCAAATGACTGAACACAAATCACTGAAAGCACAATTCACTGAAAACTCAATTCACTGAAACACATTTCACTGAAGTTATATATGGCCTTTTCCCCACTGTAGTGCAACCCTGGAGTTTGTATATATAGTAAGGGGGATGTGGGGGGCATAGCCCCCACATATTTTAAGTATATTTTATGTTCGAAAAGAGTAATATATTAGAATTGCAAGTATCTATATATATAGTTCAAAATATTTATATTATTAATATATATAGTAAGGGGGTGTGCCCCTCACCCCCCTTACTATATATACTAACTTCAGGGTTGTACTACAGTGGGGAAAAGGCCATATATAACTTTCAGTGAATTGAGCTTTCAGTGAATTGAGCTTTCAGTGAAAAGTGCACACTAATTTGACTTTCAGTGAAATGTGCATTCAGTGAAATGTCCTAGACCCATCAGTTTGGATGTGAGAGCCTTGCCCCCAGTGACAATATGTAACTACATCTGTCACACACTGTATCAGTTTGTATGTGAGAGCCTTGCCTCCAGTGACATATATAACTTCATCTGTCACACACGGTATCAGTTTGTATGAGAGAGCCTTGCCTCCAGTGCCATTGTGTAAGTACCTCTGTTACACACTGTATCAATTTACTTGGGAATTAAGTGGCTGTCAGTTAGTGAGACAATTTCTGCATTGCCACTGGACACACATAGCCACCACGTTGGCTGCAGATATATCAAGGAAGTGCATGTTTCTGTCTATGGATCCCTATTTCATGTTTTACAAGGGGATGGTGCAAGAAGGGTTTAAACCTGGCTAGCATGGTTGCTGTAAGATGCAAACTTCAATAACAGCTCTATAAGATGAAACACATGCAAGGGTGCTCCTCAGTACACAAACTTGTTGCTATTTGTGCAACTAAGTATTGTGGAAATTTCAGGGTAGTTTTATACAGAAATTTTCAAATCTGTTTGCTTGCATACATAAAGGGCATTGCTAACCATTGTTGCACAATGGGCAGTGTCACATAAGAATACAAAATGGGCACTGCTAAGCATTGTTGTACAGTGGACAGTGCCAGACAAGGACACAAAATGAATACTGGGAGAGAACTGACTAAACAAAGCAACTAGCCCTCAGACCAATCTGTTCAGTTAAGCATTCTCACTTAAAAACTTCCTTCTACTCCCATTAGAACAGCAGTTCTAGATCTTTTTTTATGTAAAACTACACTACAGTTAGACCAAAATTAACTCAAACAGGACAATCAAACACACTAGCTAGAAACACATCCTTTTAAAACTATTACAATGCAGAGAAACCAGCAGCATGGTCAGTGAATAGCATGGGGAATTTACAGTGATAAAGGGCAGAAAAATACAATAAATAATTCAAAAATACAGCAGTAGAAGTCTTAAATATTGTACAAAGGAGCAAAAAATAAATTTTAAGTACTTCTCAGTGCTGGGATTGCAGTATATACAAGCCAAGTGTTTGTTAGCTCTGTGGAGATAAGCCAAGAACTGCACAAACACACCAAATTTAAAAAGACAGAGAAAACTGAACAAAGCAAATAGCCATGTGACTGGTGAAGCACTCTCACTTAAAGCCTTTCTGTGTAATCCCCAGCTCAGACCAACCAGGGCCCCTTCTACTTCCAATCTAAAAGCAGTCCTAAGCCTTCTTAATGGAAACCACACTGCAGTTAGCACAAAGTGAATTCAAACAGGACAATCAAACAAACTAGATAGAAACACACACTTTCAAAATGACTGCAATGCAGAGAAACCAGTAGCAACATCAGTGAAAAGCACTCAAAAGCTAGTACACTCTGCCCCCCTCTGCACCCAACATTATTATTATTATTCAAGCGGATTTGTGAATTAGATTTTTACAATATTTTAGGAAAGCAAAAAAAAAAGGAATGAATAGATTGAATAATATTACCAGAGAAGAAAAACAGGCTCTCGCTTCTGCAGCAAGCCCAGGTCAGAGTTATGCAACCAGACAGGGGGGGGGGGGGGACTGGTGATTATGAATAAGGCAGGCTACCAGGAGAAAATGGAGGAGATCATTTCAACGGACACTTATGGAGAGGTTTCAAGGAATGAGCTGAATATTGGATATGGGAGAATACAAGCATGGTTAGAAGAATTGTTCATTGAAGCTAGAATTGATATTAATATTTATAATTATTTATGTATGCCAGCACTGAAAATACCGATTTTGTTCGGTGTCCCAAAAATACACAAGTCCATACAGAATCCCCCAATGAGACCATTGGTGGATGCAAGGGACAGCATCACATATGCATGCGCAAAATTTATTGACCATCATTTAAAGAAGTATGTACAACAATTACCTCAGATTTGCAAGGATTCGTGGTCATTTTTAGCCACCCTTCAAAAGTTAGAATTCAAGAATTTGAATTTCCTTACAATAGACGTTAAGGACCTATATACGTCTATTCCCCACATGGAAGGTATAGAAAGGTTGAGCTTATTGTTACATGATTTAGGAGCCCCCAATGATGAGATCACCCTGCTGATTGAATTATTGGATGTGGTTTTATCTAACAATTTTAACACATTCAATGAAAATGTTTTTGTCCAAAAAGTAGGTGGAGCAATGGGGTCCCCATGTGGGGCAAGTTTTGCCAACTTAGTGATGGCGTACTGGGAAAGGCAATATATGCAAAAAGTACCACATATTAATAAGAGAATTTATCTGTACACATGCTTTTTGGACAACAAATTTATGATGATATTAGGTCACAGCAGTGATGCAACTGATCTGCTAACATATTTTAATAATACTACAATGTTTCTAAAATTTACATCTACTTTCGATTCCCAGAGAATAAATTATTTGGGTGCAGATTTAAGGAAAGATCTAGAAATAAATTCCTACATAGCATGTATATTTAGGAAGGACACTTATTCTAATGACTTTTTGCACTTTAGCAGTTGTCATCCTTTATTTCAGAAATGTTCTGCAGTAAAGGGGCAACTGGTGAGGGCAGCTCGAGTGGTATCCAAGGATAGTGAATTCCTATTAGAGTGTGAGAACTTGGAGGGAATGTTTCTCAAAAGGGGGTACCCAGTTACATTTATCGGAGAATTGACACAAGAAGTGAAGCAGAAGAGGTTAAAAGGTGTCTATAAACCCATCTTGAGTGTTGACATCCAAATGGGTATTTTAGAGGCCTCCCCAGAATGTGTTGGGAAACCGGAAGAAACTAAGTTGGGTGCTAGGTTTATCACCATGTTCAATCTGGATGGACATGGTATTATGGAAATTATTAACAAAAATTGGGACATCATCAAATCAGACCCAACTCTGGTTTCCAAATTCCAAAATCCTCCCAAAATGGTATTTAAATGAGGATATAATCTAAAGACACTTTTGAGAATGAAGAGGAGAAGTACTGAAGGATCCAATAGAACAGGAATGTACAAATGTGGCCGGTGCTGCCCGTTCATGGATGTGGGCGGGAATTTTTGTATTAGAGAAACTAAGTATAAGTCCATACATAAGTTTGATTGTAATTCAAAAGGAGTTATCTACCTGACACATTGTCAAGGGTGCTCGGCTTTCTATATCGGGAAAACCGATAGGAAGCTCAAGGAAAGGGAATATGAACATGTGTACAGTCTACGTACTGGGAAGCAGGATAGTGCCTTAGCCAAACACATAGAGGAATATCCTACCCATTCCTTCAAGTTCAGAGCTATTGATTGTGTGTCATTGGATATGAGGGGACGTCCAGCAAATCTGTTACTGGAAAAACTAGAATTGAAATGGCAACTGATGTTGAAACTGATTGAAATTTGCAAACGGAGACCGGAGATTGCTAGATCTCAGATCAGAAAAGTAGTGGGAATCATACTGAGTCATAGAAGGACTTTCAGCAAGTGACAACAACACAAAATTAACTCAAACTAACTAGCTTTTTTCTGCATAGGGATAAGCCCCTTTGCAACCCCCATGTGGGAGTCCCACCAACCTAAATGTACGTATACCTACTCCACAGTCACACAAAAGTAAGTTAAAGGGCATATTCTATTAGTACTGAAAGTGACTTTCAGTGAAATTACTTCAAGGTATCAGCATTTAATGAAAGAATATTAATAGAATTCATAGGTTCTCAAAGAACAGTGGAGGTTAAAATAAATGACAGAGGGGTGCAATGAATAAGAAAAGGAAGGCAAAACAATGCAGCTACAAGAAAGAATTCAGTGCATTGGATGTGAGCCAGTCAAACGACAGATATAGAATCCATCTATGAGAAAATTAGGGGTAATAGAGTGAGACTGCAGATGACACCATTACTCACAATTACAAATGTGAGTTTCAGTGTCTCTAATTATTATACTGCAGAGTAAGTTGTGACTAGTGCCATCAATACGGAGATGGCCTCTTAAGTTAGCAAGTGGACAATATCACAGCCAGCACCAGCCATGGAATTAGGGGCTTTGAAAACTATAGTGGTAAACTGGATATGATCAAAAGATGAATCTAATCAGACGTCTAATTACTTAAAAGCTGGTACAGCATCAGTGATCTTACTTATGTATTGGGGGGTTGGCATAATGACTATAATGATTTCCTATAATGACTATAATGATTTCCTTACAGGCACAAAGTACTGGGTTTGATTTTCACCTTTGATGGGAAACTGGATAAGCTTAAAATGGCATGCAAGGGCAGCTAGCCTAGTATTTAAATATGAACCTATGAAATTTTAGACAAGGAAATTTGGAGCTCAAGCAACTTTGTAGAATAATTTAGAAAATGATGATTATCAGAAAACCATGAAATAAGTGGGGCACGCATTTTAGACAGAAGGCTATTAGGGTTATGGAGTGATTCATCAGAAGGCAAGGGATAGAATCTAAAATGAAATGCACCATTGACACAAGCCACATAACCCAGCTCTCAATAATTCCACAAGGCAGTGAAAAAATAAAGAACTTTATTAAAGTTAAGCTCTTATGTCCAAAAAATCAGGACTTCACAAGAACTGTTTTTACAAGATGTCACATGTTTAAATAACCCATTTAGTAGTTAGTGGACTGAAACAATACTTAGGTTTATGGTGCACTTGCCCACTTATGATAACAAATAAAATCCAATTGTTTATAATACAAATAAAATACTACTTGAGTTAATTATAAAAGTGACATTCTGACAGAAAATAAATGTTTTTGTTTCTGTAAACATCTCACCTTTCCAAGGAGCTTATTACTTAAAAGCAGGTAAATGTTTCATAAAAACACTCATAATGCAGTAGAGGTTCCAAATCTGCTGAAGTTCATAATTTGGCAGCTCATAATTTTAACATACTATTAATAGATATTGTGTCATTTAACCCAGGAAATTGCTCTACATTAAGCCACAGCTGTCAAATCAGTTCCCTATATTCTAATTTCAGTTCCCATGGGCCTCACCTGGATTGGGTGGGAATGTGCTCAAGAAAAACAGAGACATTTGGAGTACTGTTTACACTACATAATGTGGCTAAAAAGTAGTCTGTCATTTTTATTTTCTGTATCATAATTGTGTTCATAAATATGGAGTGTGGTGCTCTCTGTTTTACCCACATGAAAAGGGCTCATTTTGGCTCTTGATTTCTTGACACTAGACGCTTGCTTGAGAAGGATAAAGTCTATAAATGAATTTCCATAAAGCAGAGGAGAGGAAGATTTTAAGGTATAACATCATTAGTAGCTGTATTTAAGGCTCAGAGAGATGAAACCATGACTCTGACCTAGAAGACCCAGGCTCGACTGACAGCCCAGGTGCTGGGGAAGCTAGGTGAGGAAAGGGAGAAATGAAAAGGCTTTGCCTGTTCACCGCTCTGTCTCTATCTGGGGAGAGGGAGATTGCTGTGTTCTCAGGGGTGTAGGCACATTAAAGCTGTTTCTTTAAACTCTGACAGCCGCTACAATCTCTCAGCACCTTTAAGGAAGTCCAGGCTA
Organism: Protopterus annectens; assembly: GCF_019279795.1. Taxonomy (NCBI): domain Eukaryota; kingdom Metazoa; phylum Chordata; order Ceratodontiformes; family Protopteridae; genus Protopterus; species Protopterus annectens. Next base: position 1,329,262,298 of record NC_056737.1, read on the forward strand.
ATGACCAATACACGCTCTTTGAGCAGAGACAATCGAAAGATGCATCAGTCGGTAGAACAGGAAGAAATGTCTGTGAATGATCAGAAATGAGGGTGACAAGTACATCACTAGTTTTCAACCTCTCTTCTCTTGAACTGACATCTCTACATTTCTGCATTCTTGACATGGGCCCCTCTTTTATACCAGCTGCATCTACAGATGTATATGATGCTGTACTGGGAATACAAATGATCGCCTGAGAGGTTATGTTAAAATTGTTGTTCAAACATGATATAAATGACTGTAATGTATATAGGAAACCCAGCTCCTTTAATCCTCCTCTTAACCCCACACTAGAGGCCTTTGTGCTGGTCTGTGATCAGGAGCTACATCAAATACTTACAAACAAAGGAGGTAATCGTTTTTTCAATTTAACAAAAGAGCAGTTTGCAGTATTGATAGAATTGAAGTCAGTAGACTCCATACGGATCAGACCAGCCAATAAAGGAAGTGTGCTAGTAGTTATGGACACTGACATTTATGTTGACAGTATGTTGAGGCATTTGTCGGATAAAGATACGTATTGTCGTATAGATTCTATTAAGATAGGCTCTATTATTAAGAAAGTGCATTTAATATTATATGACCTACTTATGCAAGGTTTGATCACATATGAATTGTATACCTTCTTTTTGGTTGAAGAACCGGTATTACCTGTATTAAATGGTTTACCCAAAGTACATAAGAACAATTTAATCCTGCCTATGAGACCTATTGTGGCAGAACAAGGTTGGATAACAGAGACTCTCTCAATTTTTGTAGAAGATAGGTTGAAACATGTCTTAGTGAAAGGTCAAGCTGTATTAAAAGATACTGAGGACTTTTTAACTAGACTTTTTGACTGTTCTGGATTATTGATGGTAACGATGGATATGAAAACTTTGATCACAGTCATACCTAATGATTATGATGTGGATCCAGTTAGGCTTTTTTTGCATAAGTGCAGTGACTATACACATAGTCAGATTGTTCTGATTTGTACTTTGTTAGAGGTCATTCTTGAAAATAATGTTTTTAGCTTTAATAATAGTTTTTATTTGCAGACACTTGGCGTAGCTATGGGCACAGCATGTGCCAATAGCTACACCAATATGGTGATGGTTTATTGGGAAGAGGAGTATGTTTTCAACAATAATTAATTTTCTAAAAATTTGATTTGTTACAATAGGTTCGTGGATGATGTGTTTGTTTTATGGCAAGGTAAGTCTGATCAGTTGCATGATTTCCTCAACGAACTACATAATAGTATGGAGTTTTTGAGATTTAGCATCTCTTCTTTGCATGTGTCTATTGATTTTCTTGATGTTCACATTTACAAGGGTATTAATGGCCAATTGGAAACATCTATGTATAGGAAGTCTTGTTGGAGGAACAGCAAACTGCATTGAACTAGTATGCATCTTAATCACATATTTAGGAATATTTTAAAGGGACAGTTTTTGTGTGTATCAAGGTTATGCACAGATTAAATGGATTTACAAAACAATAATGCCATTTTAGTTGCAGAATTTTGTGAGGGAGGTTATGGAAGAAAGGCAATTGAGGAGGCTTTAGCAAAAGTGAATGCCCTGAGATGTACATCGGGTAAACCTTATTTCTTGGATAGAGAAGTAAAGACAGGCAACAATTTGGATTTAGATTCTAGGACGCTTAGGTTGGGGCTAACTTTTACAAATAATATAAATGAAGTGTGAGGGGTTGTAAAATGTAATTGGCCCATTTTATTAACTAATGATGGGATAAAAAAGATTGTGGAACTCGACCTAGCTTCTATTTTAAGAATGTAAAAATTTAAAGCAGGTGTTTCAAATATAATTTTTTTTTGTGTGTGGAACGACCTTTGTCTGCTAGGAGAGGTACACACCCCTGTCGTGCTTGCAAGGCTTGTACCTATGTGTCAAGCTCCTCTGAGTTTATACATCCATCCATGAATGTTATATATAGGTTCAAGTTTTATGCAGATTGCAGGAGTAAAGACTTGATTTACCTTGCTACTTGTAATGACTGCTCATGTTTCTATGTTGGAAAAAACAACCATAGTTTAAAAGAGAGGCTCTTAGAACACATAGGTGATATTAGGTGAAAGGTTCAAACAAATGCTTTGAGTAAACATGTCATTCAGAATATTGAGCATACCTTCTCCTTCAGGTTACTACAGTTAACTAGTGTTAGTATCGGGAGGGCTGTGTGATAAATAGGACTGAAATTAATGAGTTAAAATGGATTATTACTCTTCAGGCAGATTGAGATTTTGGGTAAAATGAGAGCGTTCCTTTAAGACCTTATCTGCTATTCTGTAAAGTTAAACACTGATTAGATACTTTGGCAACAGCGAATTGGTTAATTGTGTAATTACTATGACTATAAAATGATGTGGTTTTGAGTTTTTTATTGTGAATTTGGTCTGAAGAAGTGTTATACACGAAACCATTTACCTTTTAATAAACTAATATTTTATTGTTTATCGGCTGTGCTGCTCGTTCGTTTATTTTTATTTATACATTATAGCTCTTGCCAGGGACCATGGGCTGCCATATTACCATGTAATCTCATGGGGACAATGAGCAGTCGACAGTGCCACCTCATATGTTAGGACAGACTCTTGCTGACCCTGGTATTGGGCTTCCTCATAGGTTTGTTTGGTGATCAATGACCATGACTTCACTTGTCCATTTCCCTTCTTAGGTATTCATGATTCACACCTGTACTGAGCCTACAGGCCTTCCATGGTGTAAAAAGGACTCTCCTTGTGGAGTAGATCTGGGTGGGGACTTCCCATGATCACTTGAAGAACAGAGTGGATGAAGCTACTGGAATCCGTCAGGTGACAGACATGAAATCACTGACAGGTTGGGTTAAAAAAGTAGAAAAAAATAACACTAATGAATTTAGAGAAGTGTGGGGGTTAAGGAAGGACCTTTTTTTGCCAAAACTGGTTGCTTCCAGTACTTAGCAGACTTACCTCACGTGCTATTTTGTATGTGTTTTTGTTCCTTTTGCCTACCAGCTGGCAGTTGCTACTGTTTGTATTGTTTATTTACTTATTTAAATTTTTTTTACAAGGAAGATTTGGCTGGATCTTTTGAAACTCCTTTTAAATGGAGGCCCAGATAGAAAAGTTCTGGCAGGGGTACAGAGTAATCATAATCAGAATGGATAACATACATAGCATGGCACCTAACGTTGCACATTTCATAACATAATAAACTCTCAGACTTTGACTGGATCTTATATGTTTAAGTAACAGAGAGAAGTAAGAGAAGTGTTCATTTTTTGTTAAAACTTTCAGTGGATAAACATCTACACATATGCACAAATAAATTTTATGTAACCACCAGGAAAAACTTCTCCAAAGCTAACTTTGGGCTCCTAAAAACAGAGGTGGCTAACTTCACTGCACCCATGCAAATGGAGAATAGTTGCATGACTGCCGAATCATACACCAATGCACTGTATGAACACGTACACAAATGCATGGATCTCACCATACCCAATAGAACCAAGACGCTCTCCTCCAAAAATAGGAAGCCAATCTGATGGTCCCCTGCTATAAACAAACTCTACAATAGAAGGAGGAAACTGATGTGGAATAAGGTGAAATCCCAAGAATGGAAAAACACCCTTACCAGCCTCAACAAAAAGTTGAGATCCCTCATCAAATCCTCTAATGCTAGCTATGAAAACAGAATGCAGCAGATAGTAAAGACAACCACAAGACCTTCTATAGTTATGTAAAGAATCTCCATGGCAATACCCAGATTTGCTCTGAGCTACTGCACAATGGTACCTCCTATACCGAGCCAACAGATATTGCCAATATACTGGCCGACAGATTCAGTGCCAACTTTACCCCTCTCTCCCCTCCCAAAGGACCTATCACATTAACAGTAGATTGTCAGGCACCCAGCATTACTGCTGCCCAGGTTAAAACAGCACTGTCCAAGGCCAAGAATACAGCTTCTATGGGACCTGGCAATATCCCTGGCTGTGTTCTACATGAACTACAGAGTGAACTGGCACCTCACCTGTGTGCCCTGTTCAGTCACAGCCTCACCTCAGGCTTTGTCCCTACCGAATGGCACACTGCTACAGTCATCCCTCTCCACAAAGGAGTGACTACAGACACTGGGAACTATCACCCCATTAGCCTAACAAGTCTGATATGTAAAGCTATGGAACGCATCATCATGGACCTAATAAACAAGGGTATAGGGAATCTCCAAACTCTGGATTCCACACAGTTTGGTTTTGTGAAGGGTAGATCATGCCTGCTCAACTTGGTCGACTTCTTTGAGTCAGTCACCAGAGCTGTGGATGAAGGTAATGTGGTTCACACAGCCTACCTTCTTTATCTGGCCAAGGCCTTTGATACCATTCCCCACTCAGGAATCAGAGAAAAACTGGCTCACAGATAGAACCCACAGTGTGAAAGTAGCTGACTCCAAGTCAGACTTCTGACCAGTCACAAGTGGAGTCCCACAGGGTTTAGTCCTGGGGCCTCTCCTGTTTTGCATATACTTCTCTGAAGTCCAGGCCAACACGAAGGGACTCTGTCTGACAAAGTTCGCAGATGATTGCAAGTTGGGAGTTATTATTAACACCCCAAGTGATGTTGACATCCTACAGAAAGCCCTCAATGAGACCAACGACTGGTGTCAGAACCGTGGCCTTAAGCTCAATGCCAAAAAATGTGTCATCATCCCCTTTCAGAAAAACCCAGTTCCCATGAACTACCACATCGATGGTAGTCCACTGAACACAGAAGGCATTTTAAGAGATCTGGGAACACAGGCTGACAGCAACCTCTCTTTCGACCACCACATTGCCACTGTGGTCAGAAAATCATTCTATGTGGCATATCTCATTACTAAGGGTTTTGCAACCAGGAAGAAAGAGGTCATTGTCTCCCTCTACTCTTCCCTCATTAGGCCGATCGAGTACAATGCCCCATTTGGCATGTACCTCACTAGACACCTGCAACAACTGGAGAGGCCACAAAAATACCTCAGAAAGAGGATTCTAGGCCTTAAACACTTGTCCTGTATGGACAGACTCAAAAAACTCCAACTATTCTCTGTCTCATATCGGCTACTTAGAGGAGATCTCTGCTTGACTTACAAAGCCATGTCTGACCCAGCTCTGTTAGAAATGCTACATCTAAAGAAATCCCAATATCTGTGCACCACACGCTCCAGAGACCTCAACCTCATTACTACAATTAACAGAACATGCTGGAGGGATAGGTTCATAACCCGGAGACTGCCCATGCTATGAAACAGACTTCCCATACATGTCAAGCAGAGCACCTCACTGGCCCTCTTCAAGATAAATCTTGATGAGAGGATGGGAAATAGAAAATTCACCCCGGGGATCACTCCAGTGGCTCTATTCGACAGAGGCACTGGGAACTAACGTCGGGCAGCACGATGCCAGGGTAATCCTATGGCCTAGGCTTGTAAAGGCTCCAGGGCCATTAGCCTAGTAAACACCTATGAACTTATGAACCTATGAATGAAGATAAAGCATGAAATAAGCAGTGGGGGTGACTACAGATATTATCACTAGAGTGAAAATTAAGGAAAGGTATTTGGTAGGAATAGAGTTGAGAAGAATGAGAGTGAAGATGGAAATTAGAGAATAGATAGCTGACAGGAAAGAGAGTCGAGAAAAGTTGGGTGGAGATGAAGGCATTAATGCTGATGAGCAGGATCAGCATACGAAAAATAATTTTAATAAAAAAATAAATGGAGGAAGTAAGATCTTTTGTTTTGCTGGGGTTAATTAATGTTCAGAATTAAATGAAAAGGTTTAAGAACTGTGAAGGGACAAATAGAGTGTTCAGATTTATAAAACATTTATCAACCAGTATCGATTTAAGGAGGCACCATTACCCTGGTCGCTCATCAGCATGAGAGGCCAACATCCAGGCAGCCTTGAAGTTAGCACTGTGATCCTATCTCTATGTTCCTGACAGAATCGGGAATATACAGAAGCTCAGCAATGTAGAGCTCTTTGGGGTATCTAGGTCACAATTAGGACTGGATATAGTAAAGGGTTCTCTGGAGATAACTCCCCAACAAACAAATTTAATAAGTAAAACTCTGAAAAAGTACATCCTCTGAAACTACAGGAAAAAAAATCACAGAACGCATTCTTTACTGCTGGGGAACAAGCACTTCTGCATTCCTCGTGTGGGAATGTCTCCCCCTGAGATATCTATCTATCTATCTTTCTATCTATCTATCTATCTATCTATCTATCTATCTATCTATCTATCTATCTTTCTGTCTATATTAACCTACTCTAAATTTACACTATAAAAAAGAGAACCCACTCTGTAGGGGTGAAATTGGCTGAAAGCTACTTTTCAGATGCTTTGCATCCAACAGTATTGTTTTGATTAATTAGTTTTCAGTGACCTTTAGAAATTCCGTTTTGGTTTTATTCCTTCTTGCCATAGAACAGATGGGTTTGCTATGTGGTTGATTTGCTTTCAAGATATGCTAGCTATGGATATGTATTTTGTCACTTTTGAGTACTGTTTTGCAGTGTCTTCTCTAACAGACACTGCAGTATTATTCTAAATGGTCTGCTCTGCATCCTTTCCTAAATCTGGCTTAGCTTTACTTTGTCTGGCTTTTGCACAATACAAGAGTAAATCTCATAGAGTGTAGATAGCTGTTAACACTAACATATTTAGAGAGATATTTGGTTATCCTAATCACTTTTAATAAAACTGAACTAGACAAGCCAGCAAAGAAAAGTGGCAACCTTCGAAGGTTTGGATTACTTATTCAGATGTTTTAAGACCTCTAATTTAGTTATATTATTAAGGCGGTCAGACTCTTAAGCCCCCTACAGTGAGTTCACTTTGTCTGGGTTTGTCCAACTTGGTTTTGTTGAAAAATTACTTGGCTGGATGAACCACATCTACCTCTGAACTCAGCCTGGTCTGAAATGTGGAAAGTAACACAAGTTCTTTTAATTACATCAGAAAACTGAAAGAAATATTGTAAATATAACATGGTAATAAAAATTGAAATGATCGCCAGCCCCAGCCATAAGATTTACTAGCTGTACTTGCAAAAAAAAGTATATATATATATATATATATATATATATATATATATATATATATAATATGTAAACTTTAAAATAAGTGCAGACATATGAGATAGAACTGAAAAGACAACAGCATGACTACAAATATAATAACTGCTACCTCAAATAAAAGTAGAAACTCAAGTTATATGAGACCAGACAATGTCTAGTGGTTTGCTACATAGAGTTAAGGGAAACATAACTAAACTCCTATGAACCACATTAAACAAAATGTTAGTATGCGGACACAATCTAGGCCAGGCCTAGGGTGAGAGGCAGTAGTACCAATTCAAAAACAAGGGTGATATTATAGCATTATAGACTCATAGAAAATACAAGGTAATTGGGCCCAGTGGCAATTTATGCAATGCCACTTCCCACCTTTGGACCTTAACTCCTTTTTCAAGGAGCAACGGGCCAGTCATATGGGGGGAGTATTTGTGGATATCCATCCAGTTGTTTAACTCATTTTTGAAGAAAGTGTGTCACATTGCTTAACCTTGCCTGAAAGGTTGTTCCAGAGAATGGGTAAGTGTTGTGTGACAGATCTGTCTCTCCACCATGTTTCGTTTATTTGCTGAAGCAAATTTAGATCCCTGGGCCTATTGTTAGTTGGAATGTTTGATGAGTGGAGATATAACAGATCTTGGACTACTTTATCCCTAATGTCTCAGTACAGATTGCCTCTAAGGAGTTTATAGTACACTAAATAAAGCGACAGAACTTCCAGCCTCTCCTGGTAGCTCTTGTCTTTTAAGCATATAAGCTTTTATATAGGAACCTCTGTGGTCTTTCCAGTTGCTTGATATGCCTAGTCAAATACATCCCAAAACAGGCATTTTATTCGATAATGGGTCTAGTCAATATGGAATATAGAGATTAAAAGCTTCCTTGGATCTAGATGAAATACCTTTTGCATTAAGCTGTGCCAGGTTATTTCTTAACCACTGCTGCGAAGTGATGGACAACGGCAAGGGAATTATTTACCCATGTTCTAAAGTCTCTCACCACACTTTCATTTTGAAGTGGGATATTGTCTATACTGTAATAGGGATGAAGGGATTGTTTACTAAATGTGATGATATTGCAGTTTTTAGGATTTAATTTTAATCCATTTTTTTGAGTCCCAGTTGACATGTGAGTTCCAGACAGAGATGTTGCATATCAGAGAGGGACCTGAGGAAGACATCAAGTTTGCAGTCATCCCCATTTGAAAAGTGGAGACTGCAAGGTAGATGCCAAATAGTAGTTGTTCCAACACAGAGCCCTGAGGAAGACCACTGCTCACCTTCATGTCTAATGAGAATGCAATTGCAACCTACATGGGTTCGATCCCTTGACCAGTTTGATATACATCTAACTATGTAAGAGTCAAATTGGGAGCTCATTAAGCTTGTTTATTATGGTGGCATGTGGTATGATGTCAATCCTTAGCCGGGTCAAGGTACCATATACTGACAGCATATTCACTGTCCTTGGCTTGTTTTACCCTCTCAAAGAAGTTGACCATATTCATTAGACAGGCTCTACCCTTATCAAAGCCAAACTACTGGAGGTCAAGTCTAGTAAGATTGTTTGATATCATAGTTAATTAGTTCACGTATGATATGTTCCATGGCCTCAAGATGAGGCTAATGAGTCTGTAGTTTCTGGGGTCAGTGGTGGTTTCACCTTTGTTATTGGCATCATAACAGCTGTGCCCCATATTTCAGGGCAAAACCAGTGGCTACGTTCTAGTTGAACAGCTTTAAGAGTGGGTCCACTAGGATGGTTTTATACAGTTTAATAGGCAACCAGGTATATTGTCAGGCTCTGTTGATTAAGTATTTTTGTTTTTTTTTTGGTTATGATGGGGGGTGGTAGTGATTCTGTGGGATATGTGGCTTTGTATAGTTGTTTTGAGGATGAAATTTGCACTGAATTTGCCTGCTGATATGTTGGCTCTGTCTACTGGATCTGAATAGGCACTGCCATTTTTAGATACGTTTAGGGCAATGCTGGATCTTATTCCTTAGTTTATTAATGTAGCTGAAGAAGGATTTGTAATTGTCTTTAGCTTCTGATGCTAGTCTAAGTTCATAGGATGCATTTGCCTTCCTGACAGTGTTTTTTTAGTTCTTTCAGTTGCTTTTTAATGTTAACCATCCTTCAGATGAGACATTTAACTGAGAATCATTCTAATTGAGTTGGTGGTAGATCAGGTGGATGCAAAAGATCCTACAACACCCGTCGAAAAGAGTAAGGGAAGTTTTTCCAATTCCCTGGCCAAATTTCCCTGAGTAGTATAAATACAGCCTTGTCTCGCCCCTGAAAAGAGGCCACTAGACTAATGCAACTATCTTGATAGACAAATGTATCAAAAGATAAATAGACAGACAGATAGACTGATAGAGAGATGCTAGATAGATCGATAGAGAGAGAGAGAGAGAGAGAGGGGGAGAAATCTTGATTTTAGTTTTTTATTGTTTTGTTTTATAGCTTAAGGAACTTTTTTCTTTTGTTGTATTTCTTATTTATATATGTGGACCACCAGTCTGGTGTCCTTTTAAACTTCTCATTTAGTTTATATCGCATAGGGACTGTCATTTCAATGCATTTATTCAGATGCACATAGAGTTTATATGATTAACTACTTGCTGTGCCATTATCTTGGGTAATACTGTTAAACTGGAATTAAGATACTTCATCATATAATTGTATGACATATGTACATCTGAATTTCTGAACTTTGTGATATTTGCCTCTAACTGTTTGATGATTTTGAAGGGAAAGGTTAGCAAATTGTAAATGGGTTTACCTGGAGAAGGGAATAACCGGGAGATTAGTTGATACTGATGCCATTTTGGTAAGGACCATGTCAAGAATATTTTGTCCACTATTTGGTCCAGGCAGTTTTTGTTTATGAAACAAAGAAACATTTGAGCTTAACTTGCAGCTGAAATACAGGTATCCTAGTTTATTGTCAGGGAGTTAAAGTCTCCTAGGATAATGGAATTCCTGTTGATTTGAAGTTCATCCAGTGTATTTAGGAAGCTAACATTGTTTTCCAGGAGCTTAAAAAGGGGCCTGTATCATGCTCTGATCTGATAGCTGGTTCTGTTTAGTGTGATTTGGATTTCAGTCAGTTCAGGTTTTGGGTCTGTAGGATCTGCCTGGAAGTGAAGTCTTTAACAAATATAGGTACTCTACTGCAGTTATCATTAGGCTGAAAGGGATGGCAGGCACAAAACCCTGGTATGGGAAAACAGTTCTAAACCAGTTTTCTGTGATGACATCCACATGCAGCAGAGTATTAAGTTCAGGTAGTTTATTTGGACTCCAGGTGATGAGCAAAGCCACATTAATGTGGTCTGGTCCACTATTTGCTTCTTTTGTTAGGTATGGCGATCCATTAACTGCAATCTGCCTAAGAAGGCACTGTGGAGGTAGAAAAGTTATTTAGCCTGTATGAAGAAGCCATGGAATGAGAGGTACAAGCCATTTCTTGCAAAGCAAGAGTGACTGTCTAACATCTGTACTAATGCTGAGACTGGATCCCCCTAGAATGGTGCTAACGATGCAGCAACAAAGAAGCCCATCATCTTTTCCTTGTACTTTCACATCATTGGAGGAAAAGGAAGTATTCTGCTTAAAACTAGGGTCTCATTTTGGGTCTGCATTTGTGACATGCATGGAGACTCTGTCATGTCTCTCTCTGCATATCCCTCAGGGATTTACACACCATTTCATTCACCCCTACATAGACTACTACCATGACATAATCATATTTGACTGACTTAAGGGTCTATACTGATATGCTGGAAATCTTGACTTCTGAAAGGCAACTCACTGTCATCTTTTCTTTGTCCAGACTTATGAGAGTTGAGTCAATGTGTCTGTCAATGGAGTGACCATTTACTAGTTCACTTTTGTTTGATGGGTGTCTAGGTGCAGTAGTTTTGGACTGATAATTACCTGGTGACCATATATTGTGCTAGTGCTAATAGGTGTTGTAGTGTTTCATTTATGTTGAGCCATAGATTCATTAAGTCTTGGAGGCTTTGGCAGCTACTTTTTAACAACATCAGCATATTATAATTTACTGGTTATTTGTGTGAATGCAGTGGTGTTATGTGTTGCTCACAGATGGTGATCATTTGTGAGAGGGTGGTTTCCATTTTGATTAAGCACTTGCTTCCCTCATATATAGAAAGTGATGAGCTAAGCAATAATTCATTGTCTTAAGAGCATCGGGTAATTATTATACTACATGAATAAACCAAGTAGGATGAAGCTGGCAACTGAGGGTGAACAAGCTAGATGACCTTCCACTTTAGTCCAAGAATACAGTAAAGGAACATAGTATTTAATTTTGAGAAAAAGTTTAAGTAATTATTAGTTCAATGGAAATGGTATATTTCAGATATTACAGGCATGTGGCTTAGTGATTTATTATGTGACCCATATTTGCAGTGTAAAAAGGATGTGCTATTATGGGAGTCTGGATTAACAATTTATTTAAAAACAGCTTGTATTTGCAGCACAGGATGAGGAAAATAGTACACATATGGTGAATAAGTTGCCAGCTGTCTAAAATAGTACTGGCCATGAATAGAATTACTATACAGTGCTGGGATACAGCTACAGTCACTTTGTGGGTGTGAACATGACTTGGTTTGTTTGTGGAGAATTTCAAGCTGGAAGAACCCGTGTTTGTCTAGTACAGAAGTATTCAGTTCTGCACAGAGCGATGCTCATGGCTGTTTATCTCAGCAGAGAAAACAAAAGAACCAGTAGAAAATTAGCTAGGAATTCAGCCAAAAATTCATACTTCCAGAATACATGGCAATTTAATTCCAAGACATAGAATTAACACCAGTGCTTCCTTGATAATAACGCTTGACAATAACCTAGCTGTAAAACTAACAAAAAGGCAGCAAATCTAAGGACAAGCAGGGAAAATACTAAATCAGTTAACAGAAACACTTTGGCAGTGCAGCAACTGCCAGGCAAGTGTATAAACATAGCAAAACATTTTTAACCAAACTGAATAAAATAGAAATTGTATAAATTGCAAGGTAACTGTAAGTACAAGAGAAAACAAGAATTTTCCAACTCTTTAGATAATGAATCATTTTACTGGAAAAGCTCACCCAGGCTCTGCCACAACTTGCTGTGAGGGAAAGTTTAGTTTGCCTTTGCTTTCCTGTATTCTGTATTACTTTATTGCCTTCCTCTATTTTGTAAACTGCGATTTGCTTTCTTTACACTGTGTTTTACTTGTATTCTGCTTTTAATTGCACATTAAAACAAGGAAAGAGACCACAACTGTGTCTCTTGTGAGTCACGCAGAAATTTTTTCCCACCCTCACACCCTGTTGCTATTGTGTTTTTAAACACAACTGTCTTTCGAGTTGCCTGTCCCTTATGTTAATATGACCACATATCTCCTTCCCGCTCCCCTTTCATTGGCTGTTATGAGTAAGCACAAAATTATCATTTTGTGAAATCACTGCCCTTCGACTATTTAAATTTATTGGCCATCCCAATGTATTCAATAGAACCAGAATACAAAGGTGCCCACCCCCTTTCAATCTGTCTTGCTCTTTTAAAATTAGTGTCTTTCCACTTAGACAGCTAAAGCTTAAGTCCCCCCCCCCCTTCATATCTAACTGCTTAGTGCACATTGCAGTATTTAGGTTATTAACCCTTTTTTTCATCTTAACTTTAAACATCTATTGCAAGACCACCAGTTATTGGAGTGCCCACATTCTGCCTCTCAGTAGTCGTCTTAGGATTAGTGCTTCTGTTTTCTCCTGGTGAGAAAAGGAGTAGGGGGAAATTATTTCCTGGAGACTTCTGATCACCTGAAAGCCTAATAACTGCTTTATATGTGACAGCTTGGAATTTGTGCTTATATTCTGATCCTGGTGAGAGAAGGAGCAGAGTGCATTGATTCCTGACTGCTTCTGGTTGGGCAGTAAGTGTCTGTGCTTGACGTTCCTGATTGGTCTGGTTACTATTCAAGGCATCTTCCAGGAAAAGACTACAACAAGCCTACAGACCCTTGCATCAACTGGGACAAGACTGGATCACCAAACAACCTGAGGCCTGCTTCTCATCTTGGGATTGGTGCTAATGTTTTGCTTCTGGTGAGAGAAGAAACAAAGGAGCATTGTATCCCAGCAAAATGAAGCTGTGGTGAGACCAGTGTTGCTCGTCTTGCATAGCTAGTTAAGATGAAGAGGCTCTCATTAATATACTTTATTACATACAAACACATCAGGATGGATAGCAGCAACATAAAATATAAATGAACTAGCTAACTGACTGACTACTACACATACATACATGCTCCACCTAAAGAAATATAAGTCACTGCGAGCCACGTGCTCTAGTGAGCTAAACCTCGCTACAAAAATAAATAGAACATGCTGGAGGGATAAATTCCTGTCAGAGAGATCCCCATGCTTTGGAACAAAATTCCAAATTACACCAGGCAGAGCCCCTCACTAACACTCTTCAAGACAAACGTTGACAAGTGGATGGGTAACAGAAAATACTCCCCTGGGATCACTTCATTGGCTCTGCTTGACAGAGGATCAGTTAATTAATCAATGGGGTGGCGAAAGCCAACACACTCTGGCTAGGCTTATAAATGCCCTTGGGCAGATAGCCTAGTACCTACCTATGAACCTATGTTTAGTGTTAGCATTTGTGGTGATTGTTCACTGGTGGAAAGTATAATTTTAGGGTCTAAAAGTAGTTTTGATTGTTATTGCCAGATTTCTATGGGTAGGAAAGCTTGTTGTGTTATAGTCTGCAGATGGGAGTAGCTATGTGCTGAGCAGGCCAGGTTCAAGTTACGTATATATTATATAGCATTGGCCTATTTTGATGCTGTTTGCATATTTTTGATAAATGATAAAGAGGACCAGACCTTATCTGCAGCTATGCGGTATACCTATTTGTACAGGCTGGTGGGTAGAGAGAGTACCATGACATTTTGCATACTGAATTCTATTAGTAATATAACTACTGAACCAGGCTGTTTTTTCATCAGTTTGGGCGGTCTATGCAACAGAAGCTGGTGGGAGACTGTACTGAAAGCTTTGGAGAGGCTGAAGGACAAGGTAGAGACTAGCTGCTCTGTATTTCATTCAAGGTTTACAGTGCCCTGAAAGGATAGTAGAGCTGTCTTAGTACTCTGGTATGAACAGAATCCATGTGCAGTTTGCAATAGTAAGCCATTGTCAAGGAAGTAGGTTAGCATTTGAGTGTAGAAATATTTTTTCCAGGATATTAGGTATAGGTGAGATTAGCTATGGTCCTGTAATTAAATGGTTCCTTTGAGTTCTTTCCTTTATGAAAGGGAAATAGTAAAGGAGTTTTCCAGGGGGCTGGCACATATTATCCACTAGCAGACCAACTGATCTGTACATTGGGCAGGCTAATGCTTCTTTGTTTGTTTTGATATATTTATCTTGAAGACTGTCAGCTTCTTTTGTGATTTAAGTCTTTAATTATGAATTCAGGTCAATAATACCAAACCCACTCACTATAGACATGCTAGAAACACAAAGTAAAGAGCCATTGACATTCATAGTATTATAAATGAATACTAAGCTAATGACCCAAAGGGGGGCATTTTAAGCCTAGCTATGTTTCTCAGTAAAATTTGATATTTATTGGTTCTCAAGGTATTTTTGGAGGTATATTTACATGGGCATAGGTGGCTGAGCATTTACAAGCTTCCTTTCTCTGTAATAGAGACATAGGTGCCAGACCTGGGCTATATTTATAGTTCCCTTTCCACTGATTAAAGTTTTGTTTGAATAAGTGCAGGGATGAACTCTGCTTCATATGGATGAGAAGCTGTTCCAGATAAGGGTAAGCCTCTGACACACATACCCATCCCTCCAACATAGCCAATTTATGTTGCAGGCAAGGTTTAGGCTTCAGGATCAGGTATTTCTGATGCTATTTGTTTTATGGATGTGCAACAGGTTCATTAGGGCTGGATAGAAGGATGCATTGTGCGCTAGGCATAGGTCTCCTCTAAGCAGTCCGCACAGGACTTTTTTTCCACACCATGTATTCTTTTGGTGAGAAATCTCTAAGGACATTCCAATTGTTGCATATGCCTGGCCAGGTATACACCAAAGAGGGCATTGTATTCTATGACAGTCTTATAAAAACAAAGTACAGTGGAATGATGACATGTTTGGATATGGATGTTTCCATACCCCTGCTTATAAGCTGTGCAAACTATAATGAATTCCTCACTGCAGTAGACACATAATGGGCAAATGCCAAGTCACTGTCTACTTGTTCCAAGTCCCTGAATACAGAGTTTACTCTTAGGGGTATATTGTTAATGTAGTAGTTTGCTGAGGAGGCCATTTTTCTGAAAGGTACTATGATGCACTTTTTGGCATTGAGTTTTAAACTGTGATTCTGGTACCATTTACTAGTTTGTGTCAAGCACTCCTGGAGGATATTTGTGCCTTGGGGGGATTCAATGACTGCACCCAGTTTGCAAACATCTGCAAATGCGGTAAGCCAGCGGCCTTTGACATTAGCCCTGACCTAAGATAAGTAGATGTCAAATAGGAGCGGCCCCAGCACTGAGCCTTGAGCAGCCTCTCTAGTATCTGGTCAATTTGTGGAGGAAGACTCCCCTATTCTAACTTCTTGGGTCCTGTCATTAAGCCAGCTGGCTATCCAGTGGATGATGTAGAGGTCTATACCTAGTTTACTGAGCTTTTCTGCAATGCTCAAGTGGGGTATTGTATAAACCAAAATAACCAGGTAAAAACACCTAAACTAAACTTGAAACCAATAAAAAGGTGGTAGCCAGGCAGTGTGCTATACACAGATGGAGGTCTGAAATAAATCATGACAAAAATACTTTATTTATACAACATTCAAAGATTAAGCACTTTCGTCCCAAGGAAACCCCTTTATATAGTGTCATCTATTAAGCTCTAACTTGTTAAATTAATTAAATAAAAGCAATCAACTTGATTGCTTTTATTTAATTAATGTAACAAGCTAGAGCTTAATAGATGACACTATATAAAGATGTTTACTTGTATTTACATTTTATTCTGATGAAGTCCTGATTAAAATGGGATGAAAGCATTTAATCTTTGAATGTTCTATAAAGTATTTTTGCTGCGTTTCAGTTTGGACCACCATCTGTGTGTATCACACTGCCTGCCCACCACCTTTTTATTGGGTTCACATTATGAAACTTCAACTGTCACACACACGGTATCAATTTGTATGTGAGAGCCTTGCTCCAGTGGCATTATGTAACTACATCTGTCACACACTGTATCAATTTGTATGTGAGAGCCTTGCCTCCAGTGACATTATGTAACTACATCTGTTACACACTGTATCAATTTGTATGTGAGAGCCTTGCCTCAAGTGACATTATGTAACTTCATCTGTCACACACATGGTATCAACTGGTATGTGAGAACCTTGATCCAGTGGCATTATGTAACTACATCTGTCACACACTGTATCAATTTGTATGTGAGAGGCTTACCTCCAGTGACATTATGTAAGTGGCATTGTGTAACTACATCTTTCATACAATGTATTAGTTTGTATGTGAGAGCCTTGCCCCCAGTGGCATTGTGTAACTACATCTGTCACACACTGTAACAGTTTGTATGTGAGAGCCTTGCCCCCAGTGACATTATGTAACTACATCTGTCACACACTGTATCAATTTGTATGTGAG
The DNA here is from genome assembly GCF_019279795.1 of Protopterus annectens. Classification (NCBI taxonomy): domain Eukaryota; kingdom Metazoa; phylum Chordata; order Ceratodontiformes; family Protopteridae; genus Protopterus; species Protopterus annectens. The sequence goes on from NC_056737.1 coordinate 1,329,279,174, forward strand.
AGCCTTGCCCCCAGTGACATTATGTAACTACAAATGTCACACACTGTATCAATTTGTGAGATCCTTGCCTCCAGTGACATTATGTAACTATATCTGTCACACGCTGTATCAGTTTGTATATGAGAGCCTTGCCCCCAGTGTCATTGTGTAACTACATCTGTCACACACTGTATTAATTTTGATGTGAGAGCCTTGCCCCCAGTGTCATTATGCAACTACATCTGTCACACACTATCAGTTTGTGAGAGCCTTGCCCCCAGTGGCATTGTGTAACTACATCTGTCACACACTGTATCAGTTTGGGTCTAGGACATTTCACTGAATGCACATTTCACTGAAACTCAAATGACTGAACACAAATCACTGAAAGCACAATTCACTGAAAACTCAATTCACTGAAACACATTTCACTGAAGTTATATATGGCCTTTTCCCCACTGTAGTGCAACCCTGGAGTTTGTATATATAGTAAGGGGGATGTGGGGGGCATAGCCCCCACATATTTTAAGTATATTTTATGTTCGAAAAGAGTAATATATTAGAATTGCAAGTATCTATATATATAGTTCAAAATATTTATATTATTAATATATATAGTAAGGGGGTGTGCCCCTCACCCCCCTTACTATATATACTAACTTCAGGGTTGTACTACAGTGGGGAAAAGGCCATATATAACTTTCAGTGAATTGAGCTTTCAGTGAATTGAGCTTTCAGTGAAAAGTGCACACTAATTTGACTTTCAGTGAAATGTGCATTCAGTGAAATGTCCTAGACCCATCAGTTTGCATGTGAGAGCCTTGCCCCCAGTGACAATATGTAACTACATCTGTCACACACTGTATCAGTTTGTATGTGAGAGCCTTGCCTCCAGTGACATATATAACTTCATCTGTCACACACGGTATCAGTTTGTATGAGAGAGCCTTGCCTCCAGTGCCATTGTGTAAGTACCTCTGTTACACACTGTATCAATTTACTTGGGAATTAAGTGGCTGTCAGTTAGTGAGACAATTTCTGCATTGCCACTGGACACACATAGCCACCACGTTGGCTGCAGATATATCAAGGAAGTGCATGTTTCTGTCTATGGATCCCTATTTCATGTTTTACAAGGGGATGGTGCAAGAAGGGTTTAAACCTGGCTAGCATGGTTGCTGTAAGATGCAAACTTCAATAACAGCTCTATAAGATGAAACACATGCAAGGGTGCTCCTCAGTACACAAACTTGTTGCTATTTGTGCAACTAAGTATTGTGGAAATTTCAGGGTAGTTTTATACAGAAATTTTCAAATCTGTTTGCCTGCATACATAAAGGGCATTGCTAACCATTGTTGCACAATGGGCAGTGTCACATAAGAATACAAAATGGGCACTGCTAAGCATTGTTGTACAGTGGACAGTGCCAGACAAGGACACAAAATGAATACTGGGGGAGAACTGACTTAACAAAGCAACTAGCCCTCAGACCAATCTGTTCAGTTAAGCATTCTCACTTAAAAACTTCCTTCTACTCCCATTAGAACAGCAGTTCTAGATCTTTTTTATGTAAAACTACACTACAGTTAGCCCAAAATTAACTCAAACAGGGCAATCAAACAAACTAGCTAGAAACACATCCTTTTAAAACTATTACAATGCAGAGAAACCAGCAGCATAGTCAGTGAATAGCATGGGGAATTTACAGTGATAAAGGGCAGAAAAATACAATAAATAATTCAAAAATACAGCAGTAGAAGTCTTAAATATTGTACAAAGGAGCAAAAAATAAATTTTAAGTACTTCTCAGTGCTGGGATTGCAGTAGATACAAGCCAAGTGTTTGTTAGCTCTGTGGAGATAAGCCAAGAACTGCACAAACACACCAAATTTAAAAAGACAGAGAAAACTGAACAAAGCAAATAGCCATGTGATTGGTGAAGCACTCTCACTTAAAGCCTTTCTGTGTAATCTCCAGCTCAGACCAACCAGGGCCCCTTCTACTCCCAATCTAAAAGCAATCCTAAGCCTTCTTAATGGAAACCACACTGCAGTTAGCACAAAGTGAATTCAAACAGGACAATCAAACAAACTAGCTAGAAACACACACTTTCAAAATGACTGCAATGCAGAGAAACCAGTAGCAACATCAGTGAAAAGCACTCAAAAGCTAGTACGCTCTGCCCCCCTCTGCACCCAACATTATTATTATTATTCAAGCGGATTTGTGAATTAGATTTTTACAATATTTTAGGAAATCAAAAAAAAAAGGAATGAATAGATTGAATAATATTACCAGAGAAGAAAAACAGGCTCTCGCTTCTGCAGCAAGCACAGGTCAGAGTTATGCAACCAGACGGGGGGGGGGGGGGGGGGACTGGTGATTATGAATAAGGCAGGCTACCAGGAGAAAATGGAGGAGATCATTTCAACGGACACTTATGCAGAGGTTTCAAGGAATGAGCTGAATATTGGATATGGGAGAATACAAGCATGGTTAGAAGAATTGTTCATTGAAGCTAGAATTGATATTAATATTTATAATTATTTATGTATGCCAGCACCCAAAATACCGATTTTGTTCGGTGTCCCAAAAATACACAAGTCCATACAGAATCCCCCAATGAGACCATTGGTGGATGCAAGGGACAGCATCACATATGCATGCGCAAAATGTATTGACCATCATTTAAAGAAGTATGTACAACAATTACCTCAGATTTGCAAGGATTTGCGGTCAGTTTTAGCCACCCTTCAAAACTTAGAATTCAAGAATTTGAATTTCCTTACGATAGACGTTAAGGACCTATATACGTCTATTCCCCACATGGAAGGTATAGAATGGTTGAGCTTATTGTTACATGATTTAGGAGCCCCCAATGATGAGATCACCCTGCTGATTGAATTATTGGATGTGGTTTTATCTAACAATTTTATCACATTCAATGAAAATGTTTTTGTCCAAAAAGTAGGTGTAGCAATGGGGTCCCCATGTGGGGCAAGTTTCGCCAACTTAGTAATGGCATACTGGGAAAGGCAATATATACAAAAAGTACCACATATTAATAAGAGAATTTATTTGTACACATGCTTTTTGGACGACAAATTTATGATGATATTAGGTGACAGCAGTGATGCAACTGATCTGGTAACATATTTTAATAATACTACAACGTTTCTAAAATTTACATCTACTTTCGATTCCCAGAGAATAAATTATTTGGATGTGGATTTAAGGAAAGATCTAGAAATAAATTCCTACACAGCACGTATATTTAGGAAGGACACTTATTCTAATGCCTTTTTGCACTTTAGCAGTTGTCATCCTTTATTTCAGAAACGTTCTGCAGTAAAGGGGCAACTGGTGAGGGCAGCTTGAGTGGTATCCAAGGATAGTGAATTCCTATTAGAGTGTGAGAACTTGGAGGGAATGTTTCTCAAAAGGGGGTACCCAGTTACATTTATCGGAGAATTGACACAAGAAGTGAAGCAGAAGAGGTTAAAAGGTGTCGATAAACCCATCTTGAGTGTTGACATCGAAATGGGTATTTTAGAGGCCTCCCCAGAATGTGTTGGAAAACCGGAAGAAACTAAGCTGGGCGCTAGGTTTATCACCATGTTCAGTCTGGATGGACATGGTATTATGGAAATTATTAACAAAAATTGGGACATCATCAAATCAGACCCAACTCTGGTTTCCAAATTCCAAAATCTTCCCAAAATGGTATTTAAATGAGGATATAATCTAAAGACACTTTTGGGAATGAAGAGGAGAAGTACTGAAGGATCCAATAGAACAGGAATGTACAAATGTGGCCGGTGCTGCCCGTTCATGGATGTGGGTGGGAATTTTTGTATTAGAGAAACTAAGTATAAGTCCATACATAAGTTTGATTGTAATTCAAAAGGAGCTATCTACCTGACACATTGTCAAGGGTGCTCGGCTTTCTATATCGGGAAACCCGATAGGAAGCTCAAGGAAAGGGAATATGAGCATGTGTACAGTATACGTACTGGGAAGCAGGATAGTGCCTTAGCCAAATACATAGAGGAATATCCTACTCATTCCTTCAAGTTCAGAGCTATTGATTGTGTGTCATTGGATATGAGGGGATGTCCAGCAAATCTGTTACTGGAAAAACTAGAATTGAAATGGCAACTGATGTTGAAACTGATTGACATTTGCAAACGGAGACCGGAGATTGCTAGATCTCAGATCAGAAAAGTAGTGGGAATCATACTGAGTCATAGAAGGACTTTCAGCAAGTGACAACAACACAAAATTAACTCAAACTGACTAGCTTTTTTCTGCATAGGGATAAGCCCCTTTGCAACCCCCATGTGGGAGTCCCACCAACCTAAATGTACGTATACCTACTCCACAGTCACACAAAAGTAGGGTAAAGGGCATATTCTATTAGTACTGAAAGTGACTTTCAGTGAAATTACTTCAAGGTATCAGCATTTAATGAAAGAATATTAATAGAATTCACAGGTTCTCAAAGAACAGTGGAGGTTAAAATAAATGACAGAGGGGTGCAATGAATAAGAAAAGGAAGGCAAAACAATGCAGCTACAAGAAAGAATTCAGTGCATTGGATGTGAGCCAGTCAAACGACAGATATAGAATCCATCTATGAGAAAATTAGGGGTAATAGAGTAAGACTGCAGATGACACCATTACTCACATATACAAATGTGAGTTTCAGAGTCTCTAATTATTGTACTGCAGAGTAAGTTGTGACTAGTGCCATCAATACGGAGATGGCCTCTTAAGTTAGCAAGTGGACAATATCACAGCCAGCACCAGCCATGGAATTAGGGACTTTGAAAACTATAGTGGTAAACTGGATATGATCAAAAGATGAATCTAATCAGACGTCTAATTACTTAAAATTTGGTACAGCATCAGTGATCTTACTTATGTATTGGGGGGTTGGCATAATGGCTATGATGATTTCCTTACAGGCACAAAGTACTGGGTTTGATTTTCACCTTTGAAGGGAAACTGGATAAGCTTAAAATGGCATGCAAGGGCAGCTAGCCTAGTATTTAAATATGAACCTATGAAATTTTAGACAAGGAAATATGGAGCTCAAGCAACTTTGTAGAATAATTTAGAAAATGATTATTATCAGAACACCATGAAGTAAGTGGGGCATGCATTTTAGACAGAAAGCTATTAGGGTTATGGAGTGATTCATCAGAAGGCAAGGGATAGAATCTAAAATGAAATGCACCATTGACACAAGCCACATAACCCAGCTCTCAATAATTCCACAAGGCAGTGAAAAAATAAAGAACTTTATTAAAGTTAAGCTCTTATGTCCAAAAAATCAGGACTTCACCAGAACTGTTTTTACAAGATGTCACATGTTTAAATAACCCATTTAGTAGTTAGTGGACTGAAACAATACTTAGGTTTATGGTGCACTTGCCCACTTATGATAACAAATAAAATCCAATTGTTTATAATACAAATAAAATACTACTTGAGTTAATTATAAAAGTGACACTGACAGAAAATAAATGTTTTTGTTTCTGTAAACATCTCACCATTCCAAGGAGCTTATTACTTAAACGCAGGTAAATGTTTCATAAAAATACTCATAATGCAGTAGAGGTTCCAAATCTGCTGAAGTTCATAATTTGGCAGCTCATAATTTTAACATACTATTAATAGATAAGCCCCAGAATTCACGAAACCTCCGTGTAAGAGTTATAACTCTTACATGGAGGCTGCAGTTAAACGGAGTAATGTCAGCATGCTTTGCATATTCATGGGAGCATGCTGAATCACACCTAAGTCTAACACGGTCCATGTAAGACAGTAGGGGGCGTGTCCGTAGGCCGAGCCCTGCAAGCGGACACGCCCCCAGAAGTGTAAAAGTGCCCAAAGTAGACACCCACAACAGAGTCCACGGAAATGTGAATAAACACAACACAACACATGCCCCTACAGACTATAAACATAAAAGAAATATAAATGAACATGTTATATATTTTTTTTAAATTGTAAAGATGTTTAACCGTGAGTGCCCTCATTTCTTGTGAGGCGTGCCGTAAGCGCAGCTACAGTTAGCAGTCAGTGGGAAAGCATATAAGAACTAAATATGCAAAGTAAGCCAAGCAGCAATAAAGTAGCGGTAGAGATGTTGGCTGAAGAGCAGGCATTCATGGTTCGAGTCCCCACAACACCAATTTTTATTTTTAGCAAAATAAGCACGAAACAAGTCCCTGACAAATATGTACACATAAAACCACATTTTATGTAAAATGTAATGAAAGAGCCCATTTATATTGAAGAAATGTGAGGGAACAAAAGAATAAAAAATGCCAGATGTGCCCATAGCTGAGCTAAAGTTTAACAGGGTGAGTGCATCTGCCCGTACGTGAGCAGTGGTTTAACTGGTGCAAAATGAGTACCCGTAGCTGAGCAGTGGTTTAACACGCTGAATCTAAGTGCCCCTAGGTGAGCTGAGCATAATATGCGTGCCGATAGCCAAATGAGGCTTAAACCAGCATACCACGTTTGCGCGGAGCTGCGCACCGTGCAAACAAGCTAACCGACGGGCAACGTTGAGCAAGCCGTATCAAAACTGCCTTTACACAGACACACCCCTCAGCATGTCTAGACAGTCATGAAAAATAAAAAGCAGTGGCCAGGTTCGAACCCAGGTTACTATACACCATAGTCAAGGTACAGAACCACTAAGCCATGACAGCAGTACCTAGAAATGCAATAATAGCTCATATATAGGAATGAATACAAACTAGAGCATGACAATGCAGGTTTACTGAAGTTGATACAATTCCAAAATGGCCAATCACAGATATGTGGGAAAACGGACTATATAAGCCCCATAGGCGGGAATACACAGCATAAACGATTGTAGAACAGACCTGCAGGCAGAATGTCAGGAGTAGGAGAGGGTAGTCGCTTTCGAGCACAGAGGTGGGGTGTTGAGGAGTCCAGGTACATAGCCTGGCTCCTAGTCCACAGTCATGAGGCCCAACTCATGCAGGGCCAGGTCCTCTGGGGAGCATACAGGGCTGAGGCGTGGGACCGGTTGGCTCATGAACTCACCAGTGCCACAGGGATTCCAAGGACAGGTGAGCAGGTCCGTCACCACCATGCGGACCTGAAGAGACGCAAGCAGGACCAACTCAACCTTTGGATCCAGGAGGCCCGGAAAACACCCAATGCCCCACCACTGAGTAAGTAACATTTAATTATGTATGTAAAAAGTTAAACTAGCTGATATTATGGAGATGTGTATTCCAATATTACTTCATTTATATTACAGCTGCAGGTGTCCGTTCTGCGAACCGCAGAGCCTATGGCGATAGGCTGGTGCGGTTGCGCCACCAGGCAGGTCAGTAATCCACTACTAGTAACTGTAAAGAAATTTCAAAGTATGACAGTCAGCATAAGAGTGCAGTGTAGTCAGTAAGGAATAAAATCTGCAAGTAACAGTGTGAAAGTGTATGCAAGTATTGCTTGATCACAATAGTTTGCAGCCTGTAAGTGTAAGCTAAACATGAAACTGTCTGACATATATCCTGAAATAAAATGCCCTGCCTGTAAGAAAATAGTACACAACCTGCAGCAGGCTGAAAAGTATAGCTGCAGAAGATGATAAATCACATGTGTGAAATATATCCCTGTGGAAATACTGAAACATGACAGAAGTGAGACTGCTGGAAAGGATTGTAATAACTACTGTTAAAACATGTCAATAAAGCCTAGAAGTACCATCCTGAATAGTAAAATGAAAGCAAGTGAGAGAGTGTGAGAAAGTGCCATGAATCCAGCAATACAGTTGTAATAACCCCTGAATAAAGTATACTGCAGTCAAGACAGAATGAAATGCATGTGAGATTCAAAACCAAACAGCTAAATCTGTTCAAAGTGTTGCTGCATCTGGAATGTGTATCCCAAAATCAGGATATGTTGCTCTCAGTCTGAAATATGCAGATAGGATGTTTGTCTGATATACCATACATCCACACTTGTCTACAGCCATATAAAGCAAATGTAGCCTAGATGTAGCTGAACAAAGCTAGATATGAATGTGCATGAAGAACCATAAAATGTATATTGATGTTGCATTAACAGTCCTATCAACAAGTTGAAATAGTTAACATATAGGAAACTGTAGTTAGAACAGTAGTGTGTATATAACTGTAGCTATTAGAAATGTACAGCATATGTATTGTTATTCGAAGGTGTTAATATTACTTTCTTCACCCCAACCTATAACTACATATAACCCATTCCACGTGAAAATGGTATGTGCAATCACAATTAACACCCCTGGACGTTTGTCCTGTTGGGTCATATATATTTGCATGTCTGTTGATGCATCTGCCCTGTTCATACATCCACACCTGATGGCCTGTTGCCATCAATTAACCCTGCATGTTGTTGGACTGTGTATTTCTGTTCAAATTATGCATGTGTTATGCACGCTGTTCAATGGTGTGAATATCTGGGTGTTTGGTTAATGGGAATACTAATGCATGGTATTATATGTCACTAACCCAAACTGTCATGACATAATGCAAAACATAGAACGACAGGGAAGGCGGGTTCCAGCGGACCCACCTCTCCCACCTCAGCTGGCGAGTGCACCTGGCACTAATGCCGAGTCCGGACCCTCCTCCAGTGGCCCTGTGCCACCTGTGGGTGGAAGCACTGCAGGGGATGGGGCTCGCCCCCCCTCTGCAAGCGTGGCCGGAGGAGATCCACCACTCACCCTCCGTAGCATCCGGACGGTGGTGCATAGGGAGATTCGGGACTCTGTCCTTGAGCCCCTACGCCAGCTCGAGGCACGGGTGGCGCAACTAACGGGCATGCCCGTTGCCCTGCCTACACAGCCCCCAGCACAGCCCCGTCCTGGGCAGTGAAGGAACAGTGGCAACTGCCTATGGGTGGGGATATCAGTTCCACTGTTGCCATCTGTGGGCTCATGGGCTCTGGATATCCAAACCTCCGTCCCTGTCAATTGTGTAACCCCCCCCACACATGTCATACACCGCCCCTGTATGCGTCTTGTTTGTCTTGTCTGTTAACCTACCCAACCTACCTCCCCAGCTGTACCAACTACCTTCACCTGACATACCACTCTCACCTGAAAAAAAAAAAAAAGGGCACTCTGTACCCACAAAAAAATTACGCCCCATACATAGCTGCCCATTCCGCACACATGTCTACTGGACATGGAACCTATCAATTCCAATTGGCTGTACAACAAGTATTATTGTTGTCCTGACACCTCTCTCAGGGGTGGAAGGTTACAAATGTCACACCAAATTACATATATATGCACAGCTGTTGCTGATGAAGAAATGGGCAGCTATGGGCCTTACCTACATCCCTCCTGCACATCCCAAGCTTGTTACACTACTGTCTTACCTTCTTTGTGACCCCTTTTTCACCACTTTCCTGTCTCCCCATTTTTCTTTTCTTCCAAGGAAAATAGCGCGGGTGTGCGCAAGAGTAAGCACGTTTAAGTGGTTGTAATCAGGTGTCAAGCTTGTGTCTTGTGCTGAGCTAACCGCCAGTGCGCATGCGTGAGCTCCGCGCAAACCAGCGCTAGCCCGGTTACAACTGCTTAAATGTGCCTTAGTCACTTTGATTGACAGGTCCTGTACTCAGTTCAAAAGAAAAATAAAATCCCACTGGGAGTCCCAAACCCAGGACCTTGGCAACTGTAGTCTGCATGACTTACCACTAAGCCATGACTCTTATACAAGAACATTGTGCTAAAGTAAATATATCATGTAACAGTAGGAATGAATGTAAAGGGAATATAGATGTGTGGTACACAAAGCATGACATTTAGAATTACAAACAAAACTGGTGGATTTCCATAATAGTAGTGTGTGAACAGAAACAGCCATGCTAGTTGGAAGCTAGTAGGTAATAATGTCACCATAGCACCTTGCAAGACACACACATACTCACAGCAGGATAAGCACTGCCCATACCCCACAACCCCTTACAGGAATGCATCTGGACCAAGTAATAAAATATGTGGAGCAAAGGCCCAAAACCAGGGACACATTACAAATGATGTTACAACAAACGCAGACAGTTCAGAAAGTAACAGGGTCTACACTTTGTGGGATGTTTGGAAGGGTATGCAGTCTGGAACTTGAATGTTTGTCACCATATTCTGACTTCAGCCCAGAGTGACTTGCCAGAAAAAGGTGTGCATGAGATATTGACCAAATTACGAGGCAGAAATGTGGACAACCTGCAAATATCTGTACACATGACGGGTCCTACACCACCATATTTGAATAGTTAAGAGCCTAGACATAGCAACAGTGAATGACTTACAGGGATGCCCCACAGACCCCATGTGAAATGTACAAACAGTAGGCAGAAAGGTGTAACACATGCAATGGTAACTATGGAGTCCGAAAGTATTCACCACTTGCATGGCAGAAAAAGTGTAGTAATACATATGCTCATGCTAACCCACAGTCACAACTGCAGCATACCAGACATTTTAATGGGTGTACCCCACTGATATGTACCATTCCATGAGGCACATAACAGATGAACATGAAAGTCTCTGGGGCCTGCTCAGCAGCATACTCAAATACCCTAATAGATGTCAAGGCCCACACCATGGCCAGACCACACTGCATGCTGTATCACCCTAGCAGATATAGCAAGCATTCCAAGGTGGGAATGTACATGGAAAATAGGAAAGCTACAGCAGCACACTACAGTCAAGACACCTAGCAGGCATACAAGTAGTGACTGTAAAGGGCAACTATTGAAGCCTTAGCAACAGAGTGCAAGCAAAAGTGAAAGGAAAGCACACACACACACACACACACACACACACACACACACACACACACACACACACACACACACACACACACACATTAACAGTAGTAGTAGTTGTAGTTGTCAGTGTACATACACAGTTAGTACAGGAAACTGGAGAAATGAATGGAGGAATGTTAATCTACAACACACCTGGAAATATGAGAGAGATACCAACCTTTACACTCACAGAACATTGTCCACAGCATAACAGCATGGTCCCTGCCCTTAACATCTGAAAGGGCTACGCCTATCTCACACACCTTTTTATAGCACTGTTCTGAAATCACAGTGAGAACTGCAATCAGTACACAACTGGCTGCATGCAATTAGCAAATGCTGCCTAACAATTGGTGCAGAGGCCATCACATGGGCATATGCAGATACCTACAAAAGTATGCTGTACTCCATGTCCACACATGCAATACTTTCATTGCACCCTGAGAAGGACGTGAGAGAGAGAGAGAGAGAGAGAGAGAGAGAGACAGAGACAGAGACAGAGACAGAGACAGAGACAGAGAACACTGCAATTAAGCAGACAGAAACAAACTGTTCAGCAACAGCTACCTGAAAGCTGACAACTGGGAAGTGGAGCAGCAGGACAGAGAACCAGACAGCAACACAAGCAGCTGTGACAAACACAGGTAATGTAAAGTAATACTATAAAGGTCTACATACTGTGAACCCTCCATATGTGTCATTGGTCTGTATCCATATGTATATGAAGATGTGTAAAGGGCAGGGGACATACAGCAACTATCAGTGAAGGCTGTACATACATTTGTATGTGAGAGCATCTATGTGCACATATCAATGTTGTTTGATTGTAGGTTGTAGTGCCATGTACAAAGTAGGTTACACAGTTATGTATGTTTAGCAGTATGTTAGTGTGTGTATACAGTATGGTAGACAAATATGTTGATATACCTGTCTAACATATGGATATGTATGTATGTCAACATATGTATGTGTATATATATATAGATATATATATATATATATATATATATATATGTATATATATATGTATATATATATATATATATATATATATATATATATATATATATGAGATATGCATATATGTATACATACATAGAGAGATAGATGTAGGAATACATAGATGTAGATAGAGTATTGCACAAACATATCTATGTAATGCACACATACAGATATAGATATATGTAGATACATATACATAGACAGACTGATCTGACTACCTACAGGTATGATTGTATATGACGACCTGCAACACAGCCTGTCCCACCCCCTCTGTCACTCACACCCCCTCTGTGCCCCCCACCACATCTATAGCAATATATGTACATCAATATATATATGTGTATATGTATACGGACATATATATATATATATATATATATATATAGATAGATATATCTATATACATATATATATATATATATAGAGAGAGAGAGATGTATATAACTTCTGAGTGAGGCACATGTGTACAGATGTATTGCAACAGGTGCCTGGTGACAAAGGCATGGAGTGAACACCAGTGTCAAATCCGGAGTACCATACCACATTCCAGATCACCTACACCAGTAACCACCAGATATGTGATTGGCTGCCCACCACTGCATGTGTCAGGGGTGAGCAGGGTCAGAAATGTGTACAATAGTGGCCCCAATGATAGTCACAGTGGCACACTATCCCTGGAATACCTGCACATGGTATGTGTCAGCGGACATGGTGAGTCAGGTATGGACATGTAGGTCGGTGTACCCCCCACACCACATAATGGATGCCATGGTATGGACCTCACATGACAGCTACAGATATGGAGAAGGACACAGTGACATGTACAACACTGTGACAATGCACTCAAACACATTACCAATGCACAGTGACTGACAACACCACAGAGTACACATATGCTACCCACATAGAGGTTACCACTCCCAGATTTACATATGGAGGTCACACCCATGACAGATGTCCAACAACCATAGTAACACCTCCCACCATCCACAACCTAAATGTCTGCTGTGTGTCGTCCGTGCCACTGCAATAGTGTACACATGTGGAGGTAAGAGTTCCTACCCACAGATAAGACATACCCTGCAATAAACCACACAGTGTTAAGAAGCAAGACTCCCCATGAGTACATGTCACACATACCCCTGCTGAATGTTATTCAGATAGGTAATATGACATATGAGTCACCCTGTGTAACTGTGTGACAGCAGCAGGTACCATCACACCACATGTGTCACAATGGTCAGGGTAGCAGAACAGTATGCTGCTGTAGACACAGGGGCAATAGCATATTGTATAGTATTGTATTGTAATGTAATGTATTGTGTTGTATTGTATTGGTATGGTGAGGTGCCTCCTTCATGGAGTGGAACCACTGCTGCTGTGCGCCAGTGTACAGGTACATATCCTGTAGTCAGGCTAGTGTTACATAGCACTTCTATATGTGTGTTTAGCTCCTGTCAGAGGTTATGTAGCATGCAACTGGGGATACCATCAGGTCCCATCCATGTTGTGTATTCTGCTGTCCCGGGTGTCTCTCACCTGGACATCTGTGATGACAGGAGGTTACAGTCAGCTGGGATAACTATGCCTTATTTCAGGGGAGAGGGGGGTGACACCTGCACTGAACCTGTCTGCCACAATGTTGTCGATATCTGTGGTGTCAGTGAAATATTTGTTGTGTACTACCTATGGGCATAGAGGATGGCTCCTGACCAGGTTGCTAACATAACTGAAGAAGGCCTTCTGGTTATCTGTAGTGTCACTCTTGATTTCCCTCTCAAAGTTGCCCATGTAGTTTGTATGATGGAAAATAGATCCTTACCAGTGCTGCTCAGACATGCCCTCCCTTTAATGGATTATGCTCTGTCTTGCAGTAGCTTCCATCTTCTGTAATACAATCTGTCTATGGCTGGGGTCCACCAGACAGGATGCTGTCCCTTTGTGGAGAGTGTCTTGGTCATATATGGGATTGCATGATCCATGCATTCTCGGAGATGTCTGTAGAAAGCAATTGTGTAGGGGTCAGCATTGTGGGTTGTATCTGCCACTGGCCCAGTGGGCTGAAAGGATACCATATCACTATTGCAAAGTGTGAAGTTTGTATCTGTAATGTTATGCACTATAGTCGTTTGTGCTGGTGGTGGAGGTGGGATATGTATATCCAGGGCAATCAGTGTGTGGTCAGCTCACAGTAGTTGCCGATGTAGGCCATACAGTACCTAGATACAAACCCCCAGAGTGAGGAGGTGCTCTTGACCTGAATCAGTGTTCTGACTGCTGGGGTTTGGTAGTATGTCATATGGAGTCTGCCAGGTACTGTTGCACAGTTGCTGGCCGAGCTCTGATACCTGGCCATCTACATGTGTATCCAACAATAGACAGACAGATGCTACATATGTGAGATATGTTGTATCATAACAGTTGGGTAGCATGTGTAGTATGTGTGCCAAATTCTGCTGACATATATTGCTGATACCAGGTTATTTTCTTTCCCAGGTACATGGCCCACCCGTGGAATCCCACCTACTCCACAGCTGAGGATGAGGAGATACACCAGAGCCTAGTGCGGGATTATGCAATACTCTTTTCCCGCACCAGCCAGAATCAGCAGGAGAGGGCTGCACTGTGGCAAGACCTTGTCCGTCGGGTAAATGACATAGGCACGCATAATAGGACATATGAGCAGGTACGACATCGCTGCAGTGATTTAATCAGACATGTCCATCAGCGTGCGTCAGATATCCACAGGCAACAGGTCGCCACAGGTGGTGGGGTGGCTACACATCCCCCACTCACCAGACTGGAGGGACTACTCATGAGTGCAGTGGCTCCAGCCCACCGGCAACAACAACAGCAGCAGACATGCATTATGATGGAGGCTGGAGCCACACAGCAGCAAGACAGTGAACGTGCAGGTAATATGTCATATGTATAGTTGACTGTTGTGTACACTGGTAGTTAATGCATGTGTGAGGTGTGTCCTTGGTTTGTAGCTGTCACCATAGTATTTAATGTGCAAGTGTTATATCCTCAATATTAGCTGCTGACCTGTGAAAGGCGACTGTTGTACTCCTGACCTGTATCATACTCAGTAACAATGGCACAGTTGTGCCCACTGACATTAGTTTCTTCACGTCTGCAGGACCCTCTGGTATAACAGCAATGCAGCCTATCCATGCTGGTGAGTGTGTATTAACAATTCCTGTAATAGTGTTGATAGTAATAGTACTATTTGGCTCACTTAGTAGTGCTCTTTGTATGCATGTAGGTGTGTCTGTGTGTTGATATCACGCATACTGAGTACTGTACAATTGTGTGAAACTGTGGGCATGTGTGCATGTGTGCACCTGTGCACCTGTGCACCTGTGCACATGTGCATGTGTGCATGTGTGCATGTGTGCACCTGTGCATGTGTACATGTGTGCACCTGTGCATGTGTGCATGTGTGCACCTGTGCATGTGTGCATGTGTGCATGTGTGCATGTGTGCACCTGTGCATATGTGCACGTGTGCACGTGTGCATGTGTGCATGTGTGCACCTGTGCATGTGTGCATGTGTGCACGTGTGCACATGTGCATGTGTGCATGTGTACACCTGTGCATGTGTGCACGTGTGCACCTGTGCACCTGTGCATGTGTGCACCTGTGCATGTGTGCATCGCTGGTAATGTGTGGACATTGTAAACTGTGTTTCCTGTTTCCTTCACACAGGTTCTGTTGCTGCTCTGGTGTAATGTAGCAGGGAACCTGAGTCAGGTGCCGTGGGTACTGATAATGATGACATCGGTGTAATGGCACAGGAAGGTATGCCAGGGTCCACCATTGGTCAGCCGATTGACAGTACACAGCTGTCGACCCCATCAATGCGCACAGTTATCCTGCCAATACACCCTTTGTCACCACTGTCCCTAGGTGATGGACAGCATACAGTGGGCATTGACCAGGGTAATGTGGTATCTGTGGCACATGCCTCCCCACACAGCAGCCATGGGCTTGGCCCAGAGATGGTACCACACAGACAGATGTCCAGGGGTTCTCGTGGGAGCATCCATGGGCGTACTGCCCCTGTCAGATGTGCCCACAGAGGTCTTACAACCTCAGCTATGTTTCGGACTGTCATGCAGGCACAGTCACGTATGGAACGGTACACCAGACAGGGTCTGAGGGAGCTGGCAGCATGTCGCACAGCCATGACTGACAGTATGCGTGACATTGCGGCTGCCATCCGTGATTTCACCGATGTCATAGACAGACATTGTGGGGACATATTAGACCGGTTCCACAACTACATGTCCATGAGCCAGGGCGATGGTGGGCGGTTGAGGCATCGACGTGGCCGTATGCCAGCAACAGCAGCAGCTGGCAGTCGTCGCGGATGACAACAGGGCCGCGGCCGCCCCCGTAGTGCCAGCAGCAGCCCCAGCAATGCTGGGTCTGTGCTGTCATCAGACTGCCCCAGGAGACCACGTGCACGTGGCTCTGGCCAGGCCCGACAGGGATCTGTGTACAGTTAACGAACACCTGCTTCTGATGACAGTACCCAGTCTGGGTTGGTACTGGATACGGTCCATAGCACCCCTGCAAGGCACAGGTACCGTGTCTGTGGCCAGAGACACTGATCTGTATGTCCTGGCAGGTACAGTCTGTGGCTGTCCACAAACACCAGTATATGGCAGCCATGAGGTGGAACTGTGTGCATCCATACACACATGCAAATTGACAACACCTAGGGCTACCGCATACACGCACACACTGCATCAACATTGCCCCACCTTCTACTGCTGTCCCTCACCAACACGCATACACATACATGTCAATTGGTGGTATGGGTGGCTGACTCAGGCATGCCAGGTTCACACCCTGTGCATATGATGAAACTGTGCAACCTCCTGCAATCTGTAACAACTGTGCAGGTACAGGTTAATATGTTGCTGATGCACAGGGTGACCACATAGATGTGTAGTAATAGTATCATGTTGTTAACAGTACTGTGTGCTGAATTAATTGTGGGTATATCACAGCATGCCTGATGCAGTAAGTGTGTGATTGTCATGTCCTGTTGTCTACACCCATGGTAAGTACCATAGTGTATCATCTGCACATGTTGGCATACTGGTGGTAATGATGTCAACAGAAGGCTACATACATAGGTAGCACAGGGGATAGGGTAATGAATGTAGTAATACACAATGATGGACATGTAAATTGCAAGTGGCATGTTGCCCACACTAGACTCTGCATTGCGGATGTTTGAGGATGTTGATATGTGTGCAGTACTACACGACTGGTACAGGACACATAGGAGCACCCTAGCACTGCATGCTCACATCTCATACCATGCTAGACAGCCCCAACACACATAACTAACTGTCACAGGAGGGAGAGTCCTCATATATGTCAGGGATACTGTGGTGGCAGGCCAGGGAGCATACATCCTACTAAGTATGGGACCACTGAGTGAAGGCTCAGTGTCTGTTATTTGACATGTGTATTACTGCAGGCATGAGCACATGGGTTCCTATCCAGTTATTGTACATCCTGACAGTACATGCATGGTCTGTACACTTGTGTGCACTGAGACTGGACCCTAGCCATCTGACCCGTGTATTTCCATGTACATGTGCATAGTGCCTGCATATTTGCAGTGTTACCTACTGGAACTGGTACAGCTTGTTTGTTGTACAATGGACTACATGCAGCCCTGTTTACTGTAGCTTTGTTTGCATGCATGTTTGCTTGCAATTACCCTGGAATACTGATCACACCTGCAATGCATAGTTATAGAGCTTCTGTGGACTCCTAGTGCCATCTGCATAGCCTACTATATGTATGTCCATGTCCCACTTGACAGGATGTCACTGTTTGTCCTGTTCACATGTACATTGCCTGTGACACAGTGCATATGACCTGCCTGGCATGTGTCCACGTGAGCAGTCATATATGCTACTGCTAACTAATCACAGGCACTACACCTTCACACATTCATCTTCTGTTGAACTACCTGCTTTGCTAGGGACGGCCTGCACCTGTCACCCCTGGCCTTTCGGATATTGGCAAAGGCTCTTGCTACCCCCATAGTGCCTATGTTAGGCAGGGCTCAAATGACAAACCCACCTTCATAGGTATCACAAGGGATAAGACACTAAGAGCAATGCTACCCAACGCCAGAAGTCTAAACCTCCAGATGCATGCACCCAAAACACTCCTTGGCATGGAAAACATCGATATCTGTGCAGTAACAGATGCCTGGTTCAGGGCTACTGAGAGCACACCAGCACTACTGGGTTTAACCCGGTTGATTTCTTTGAAACAGTCACCAAGGCCATTGACGAGGGGAAGGTGGTTCACACAGCCTACCTGGACCTTGCAAAAGCCTTCGCAACAATACCCCACTTGGGCATTCTAGAGAAGCTCACCAGCTTAAATATAAGCCCCTATGTCACTAGATGGATTGCACAGTGGCTCAAGGACAGAACCCATATGGTTAGCATTGCTGGAGCCATGCCAGTCCCCACACCAGTTACGAGTTGTGTCCCACAAGGCTCAGTCCTGGGACCTCTCTTGTTTGGTATATATTTATTGGAGGTACAGGCCAACACGGACCGACTGTGGCTGTCCAAATATGCAGATGACTGCAAACTGGCCAACATAATTGACTCTCCAGCTGACACAAGCATCTTCCAAAGGGGCATCATAGCAACAGACAACTTGTGCCAGAGCCATGGCCGTCTGCTGAACAGTGTTTAGAAAGGGGAATGTGCATCCTGTAGTCTGTTCACCTAGTTGCCAAAAGGGACATTTCCCTCACACACATTAACCCCCCTCAGCCAAAAACACACATTTGCCAATTGCAGGATTCAAACCCCTATTTCACTATGTTATGACACTTGAGACGGATGCATTAGCAGAGCACGCTATTTGCATTACTGGGAGTTTTCCCTTCTCCTGCTATACTTATAGAGTGCTGACATCATCAGTGTTTAGAAAAGGGAATGGGCATCCTGTAGTCTGTTCACCTAGTTGCCAAAATGGACATTACCTTCACACACACTAACCCCCCTCAGACAGGCACACACACTTATCATTCATAGAATTCAAACCCCTACCTAACTATGTTATGACACTTGAGACAGACGCATTAGCGGAGCACGCTATTCGCATTGCTGGGAGTTTTCCCTTCTCCTGCTGTACTTATAGAGTGCTGACATCATCAGTGTTTAGAAAAGGGAATGGGCATCCTGTAGTCTGTTCACCTAGTTGCCAAAAGGGACATTGTCCTCACACACACTAACCCCCCTCAGCCAAAATCACACACTTGCCAATTGCAGGATTCAAACCCCTATCTGACTATGTTATGACACTTGAGACGGACGCATTAGCAGAGCATGCTATTTGCATTACTGGGAGGCTGCTTTTCTCCTGCTGTACTTATAGGGTGCTGACATCATCGGTGTTTAGAAAGGGAATGTGCATCCTGTAGTGTGTTTTCCTATTTGCCAAAAGGGACATTTCCCTCACACACACAAACCCCCCTCAGACAAACGCACACACTTGCCATTCGCAGGATTCAAACCCCTACCTAACTATGTTATGACACTTGAGACAGACGCATTAGCTGAGTGCGCTATTTGCATTACTGGTAGGTTTTTTTTCTCCTGCTGTACTTATAGGGTGCTGACATCATCGGTGTTCAGAAAGGGAATGTGCATCCTGTAATGTGTTTTCCTATTTGCCAAAAGGGACATTTCTCTCACACACACAAACCCCCCTCAGACAAACGCACACACTCGCAGGAATCAAACCCCTACCTAACTATGTTATGACACTTGAGACGGACGCATTAGCAGAGCGCGCTATTCGCATTACTGGGAGGTTTCTTTTCTCCTGCTATACTTATAGGGTGCTGACATCATCGGTGTTTACAAAGGGAATGTGCATCCTGTAGTGTGTTTTCCTATTTGCCAAAAGGGACATTTCCCTCACACACACAAACCCCCCTCAGACAAATACACACACTTGCCATTCGCAGGATTCAAACCCCTATCTAACTATGTTATGACACTTGAGACGGACGCATTAGCAGAGTACGCTATTCGCATCACTGGGAGGTTTCTTTTCTCCTGCTGTACTTATAGGGTGCTGACATCATCGGTGTTTAGAAAGGGAATGTGCATCCTGTAGTGTCTTTTCCTAGTTGCCAAAAGGGACATTTCTCTCCCACAAACTTACACACACACCAACCCCACTCACACACACACACACACTGAGCATTTGCAGGATTTGAAACCCCTACCTAACTATGTTATGACACTTGAGACGGACACATTAGCAGAGCGTGCTACTCGGATTACTGGGAAGTTTCTTTTCTCCTGCTGTACTTATAGGGTGCTGACATCATCTGTGTTTAGACAGGGGAATGTGCATCCTGTGGGGAGGCAGACACCAAGCACACTATGGCTAAGCTGTCATTCCCTAGGGCAAACAGCCTAGTGTTGACCTCTACACCCATATGTTTAATTGTCAAATGCACATTATTTGTTGCTGATAGACTGTTTGCATATCTTTATTGCCATAGCATTCCCTGTTTGTATGAACAGCTTGTGCATCTGTGGAAGATGTTTGCATATGGGAGGGATCCACTATATCACGTATGTCTCTGTAGTCATTTAACTGTGTGCACTGGGCAGACTGCTGTAATGTGGTTGGTTCCTGGAATAACACATAACAATACCAGATATGTGTGTCCAACTGCTAAACCGAGATTTGGCCTAAGTGTGTGAGCATGCCCAGTTCAGCCTTCCCATGGCATGTTGTCAAAGTGTGTGAGCATGCCCAGTGTGAGCATTCCATATGTTGGACTCTGCAGCCCACCACATTTGTGGATGAGTGTGAACTTCAACAACTATCACCCGTTTATGGTTGTGTGTTGTGTGTCATGTTGTGTAGTTACTGTACAACTGCTTTGTGTGTGAACACAACAGGATTATACTGTGCCTGCAGTGTTTGCATGGGATACTTTGCATACAGTTGTCAACATCCTTTCACACTGACCTAACACTGTAGTACTGTATAGTGTACTGGTAGTACTTTGACTGTGGTGGACAGTATCCTGGGCTTTACTGCTATCACTGCTTTACATTTCGATAGTGGGCACAACAGCCTGGTTAGGGGCCAGTTGTGTACATCTGACCATGTTGCATTCTGTTCAGATATGAACTACTTAAACCAGGCTTGTCCAACATTGGTAGTGTATTCCACAACATAGGTGTACAATTGCAAACACTAGCGATGTGCCCTAGTCCATGTCTAATGCTAGTTGGAGAGTGTGTTTGTCCTTCAACACACATTGTAAGAGGTGTTTGCCATGACATATGTCATGGTTAGTATACTGTGCCTCTGTCTACCTGTGACATGACAGTGATACCCAGGATAAATCTACCATCTCCCGTCCACTCATCAGGATTCCTATTGAGGAAGATTGATAAGTGACTCTATGGGTAGCCTGTGCTGGGGGTTCACTCATGGGTGGGAGTGGCTTCTGTGTTATGGATCACGCAGTACAGCTTGTCCTATGTAAGTCAGTGCTGGGGTTCAGGTCTCTCATGTGCATAGCTCACTGCCATTCGGATTGTACAAGGTGCAGCATGTTTATTGATGCCAGCAACACAGGCAACACATGGCATCTGTGCAAGCTGTTTGATACACCTGATGAGGTACTGTTGGGGACTTTACGGTTGATAGAGGTGTCTGCTGAGGTACATCCCACAGGGGCTATTGTAGTCAATTGTACCGCTGATGAAGGATGGCTGCAGAGCCACAATGACCTCCCCTTATCTAGATCTGACAGCCTTCATGATTAGGTGGGTATATGGTATGTTTCTGTAAACACTACAGCACATGTTTGTCCAATGCAGGATATCTATCACCTTGTGTCCCCAGGTCTCTCATTACATGTTAACTACATAATGGGTTAACACCTATGTGGTAATTGGTGGGCAGTTACTGTATATCCACGGGGGTTGACTATACACGTTTCTGCACTTAGCTTGCTGACATGGCTATGGCACCAGTTGTCTGTTTCTATGTGGCCCTTTTGTGGGATGCTTGTGTCAGCTGGTGGATCATATGTGGTGAGCAGTTTGTAGTCCTCTGCAAACATGTTCGGACACAGTCCTTCCATGTTTGCCTGTACCTATGGGACATATATACCAGACGAGGGAGATCCCAGGACAAAGCCTTGTGGGATGCCAGTTATATCTGGTTTGTAGTCTGACATGGCTGCAGCATGTCTGACCATGTCTGTTCTGTCCTTGGTCTGGTTTGCAACCCCTCTACTGACATGTGGGTTTATATTTACGCTGGTGAGCCTATCTATACTGAACATGTAGGGTATTGTATAGAAGCCTTTGCAAGGTCCAGATACACTGTGTGGAGCACATTGCCCTCATCAATGACCTTAATGACCGTTTCAATTGAGTCAAACATGGTTAGGGGCAGGATCTGCACTTGAGAAGGCCACACTGGGTTGGTTCTGGTGTCAGTAGGTCCCCAACATCTTTATGTCTGTGGTACATGCTGATCCTTTCCATAGCTGTGCAAACCGAGCTTCTCAGGATTCTGGGGTAGTAGTGTTCAGTATCCCATTCAGGCAACACCTTTGTTGAGAAGGACCACTGTTGTTGTACACTGCTCTTTGGGTACATATTCTGTGGTAAGGCTGACATTGAGCAGTAGTGTGGTTTGGCATTCCATTCATCTTGGAGTCCATGTTGCACTAAGCCCAGGACACCATCTCATACCATTGCTGCTGTGTGTTTTGCTTTGTAGATGTTGGCTCTTACCTCAGCATCTGCAATGTCAGGGGGCCAGCAGTCTGCTGGGATAGATATTCTGCATTCGGTGGGGGTTGCACTGCACCTGTCAGGATGTATGTTGGCAATATGTGTGTGTGTTTGTGATATTTGTGTGATTCAGGGCATATCTGTGAATTCCCAACATGGTTCCTACCATCAGTTGTGAAAGCCTTGGGATTATCCTTAGTGTCCTGTACAATTTGTATCTACATAGGTTCATAGGTTCATACTAGGCTATCCACCCTGGGCATTTGTTAGCCTAGCCAGAGTGTGTGTGGCTTTTGACACCCCTTGCTATGTGAATATTATGGCCATTTATGATTTGCTTTGCTGTGCCTCTGTCTGGACATGACACAGTGAAGACCCCAAGTGTAACTCTACAATCATCCATCCACTTGGCAAGATTCCTGTTGAAGAGTGTCAGTGAGGGGCTCTGCCTAACATGGAGTGGGATTCTGTTCCAGGGTGTGGGGAGCCTCTGGGTTATGTATCTGTCCCTCCAGCACATCCTATTTCATTATGTGTTGAGGTTGACATCTCTCACTCTCACAGCTCCGATGGCTTTGAGTTTTCTGGGGTGGAGCATGTCCATTACTCCTGTGTTGGGCATGGCCTCCTACAACAGGCATGCAATGCCTCTGTGTGGGCAGTATGTGACTGGATTCAGCTGGGGTGTCTACAGCCAGGCGGCATATGACATATATTTGAGACCCTTTATCCTCTTGGTGAGGTACCTTTGTGGTCTTTCTAACTGCTGCAGGTGTCAGGTAAGGTACATCCCATATGAGGCAGTGTACTAGATTATGGGTGTGATTAGAGAAAAGTATAGGGGCACAATGACCTCTGTTGCCATAGATGTGACTCCTTTCCTGATACGGTGTCAAATGTAGACAGTCTTCCTAGCCACATTGGCAATGTGGGTGTCACATAACAGGTTACTGTCCACTTGTGTCCCTAGGTCCCTGGTTACTCCTTCCATACATAATGGTTTACCACCTATGTGGTAATTTGTGGTACCTTGTTTGGTATTTGGTGGGACATTCGTACTGTCCAGTGTCTTCAGGACGGCTGGGTGGGGTTATTGTGTGTGAGAGTGCGGTCTGTAGCATGCTACAGACTGCACAGCAGTCTTGCCTACAGTTAGTTGCACATGGGTGAACTCCACTGCCTTGTGCATTGTCAGTTACCTGGACGTATGGGTGTCTGTGCTGACTATGGATACTCACCCTCTTTTTATGTTTTGTTCCAGGTTTTGGGGCCATGACACATGATACCTGGTATAACCTGGTAGTGCTGGTGTGCTGTCAGGAGGCTTGCAGCAGGTTTCTGTCACTGCACAGACATCGATGTTCTCCATTCTGGGGATGGCCTCGGGAGCATGCATATTGGGGTGTACACATCTGGCATTGGTCAGCATTTCCCTTATGTTTCTTCCCACTTATGTTTCCTAGGGTGGTGGGTCAGTCTTTTCAGCCTTGCCTACAAAAGGCTCTATGGAGGTGGCAAAGGCCTTATCCAATATTCAGACGCCCAGGGTAACAGGTGCAGGCCATCCCAAGGACAGCTGCGTGGCTTGTCAAGCATGACATCCCAAGCAGACAGACATTGGGTCCCCTTGGAATGACACCAGTAAGTGTGCCACTTGCTATGACTGATCATTCTGTGTTTGTACTGTGGCATTATTCTTGGTAAGGGTAGGATGCTGCGAACGGTGAGTGTCATACCAGCCTGGACTACATAATCAGATAGCTCATCTATGTCTCTTTACATGTAGTCTAGGGCGGTACATCTCAGGTCATTCACACCAGCATGGACTATGACTGCATCATATTTCTACTTGCTTTGGAGTGACCTACATATTTCTGTTATGTGGCATATTGTGGCAGCCTACAGGCAGCTTACTGTACCCTTTCCCTTGTTCAGTCTGGTGTGCGGGACAGCAGTGTGTCTGACTATGGAGTCACCTATTACGACTGTATGAGGCATGTTGTTTCTCCTTCTGGCCTGTGACTGTTTGGCACACCAGCTTTGTGTGCTATGTGTTGCATGTGCTATGTTTGGAGGCTGTTTGATTGGGTGTCTGCTTTAGAGGCCTCTGTTGGTGTGCTGTGTTTGTAATTTCTGCCTCCGGGAATATTTTTCTGTGTTTATGTGTTTGGTTTGCAGTTGTGATAGGTCTATGTGGGACTGTGTTTGTGGTGTGTGTGGTTACCTTCTCCTACTGACTAGTTTTGGGAGTACTGAGTTGAGGGAGCTCAGCCTCCAGTTTGGATGGATGGTTGCATCTCTCACATATATTTGTATTTCTTGGGTGGAGTTGGGGGTTGTCTGTGTACTTGGGGCAGGTGTAACATTGAATCAGGATTCACAGATTCCACTTGTTGTGGCTGGCCTTAGTGGATTGCATGTGTGGACAGATTTTATTGCCATACTACTGATCAGTGATTACTTCATTGTTCATGTTTGCTCTATCATGTAGTAGCTTCCTCATTCTCTTGCATGTTTTGGTTATGGCTGGTGTCCACCATGCCAGATTTAGGCACTGTGTCTTGTTTTAATTTAGGACTGCATAATCCAAGCATTCCTGGCAGTGTTCATGGAATGGCTGTATTACAGGTTCTGAGGTGTGGCCCATATTTTGCACCTGCACAGGACCTTTAATGGATTCCACATCAGTTTGGAGGTGTGCAAATATTGCTTAGCACATGTTTTCCACTGTGGTTTTCCGGCCAGGGACTGTGGTCAGGATTTGTATATCCAGTGTGATTACTCTATGGTCTGGTTTTACCAGTGAGCAATACACTTCTCATCTTGACATCCAGTACCCATGTTGCTGATTATCACATCCAGTATGCTTACCCCTCTTGTGGGAGTGGTACGTTGTTCCTGGGCCTTTTGGTTTGTGGATTCTATGAACTTTTGTCCTACACTGTTGGAGCTAGTATAATGCTCCCAGTCTATGTCTGGGTATTTGCAGTCACCCAATATAATGTGGTTTGGAGGACTTGATATATTCATGTATTCCAGCATAGGCCGGATGCAGTTCCTGGTGTTGGGACAGTAGTCTGTAGCAGGCTATAAACTGGGGGGCAGTTTTTGCCACTGTTACTTGAGCATGGCTAGTCCATGCTGCTTTTTGTGGTGGTACCGACATGGGGGTGTGGTTATCCTTGACAATTCTTGCTAGTCACCCTCCTTTTGTAGCTTGTTCCAAGCTTTGAGGCTGTACAGCACAGTATGAGGTGTAACCTGGTAGTGTTAGAGTGCTGTTGTGAGCCTTGCCTCAGTTTTCTGTTACAGCACAGTTATCAACATTCTCCATACTGGGTGAGTTTAGACTGAATGCATCTTGCTGTTTCAACTTATCCCTTATCTTATTCTTATCCCTTCTGGTACCTATGGAGATAGGTTTGCGTTTTGAGCCTTACCTATTCAGGGCACACTGTGGGTGACAACAGCCTTTGCCAGTATCCATACGGCCTGCACTGATAGGTGCACGCCAGTCCTAGCAGGTGGTGCATCATGTCATGCTCAGCATGTCATCCCAGACTGGCACACATTGGGTCCCCTTTGACTAACTGCGATACTTCAGTCAATTGTTGCACTTGATCATCTCGTTGTCATGTTGTGGCATGATGCTTGGTGAGGGTGGGATGTTAGTCAGGGTCCTCAGGTGTGCATATAGTACTTGGTGTTACATTACTTAACACATAGCATTCATGCCTCAGGTGGTGCTGCAGGGCTGCCTCTGTTGGATGCGCATATTACACTTCCCTGTACATGTTTGAGAGCAGGTTGTGTCACGTTAGGCATCCCTGTTACTATATGAGTGAGTCAGAGAGGGGTATCATTCCCAAGGTTCCTACTGAGCCAATGTATGTGCTATGCGTTGCCTCTTTGCCAAGGCCAGGGCATACTGGGCACACCTCCTTCTGCCTACTGGGGCAGGCTCAGGTTGTTCCTCCTCCGAGTCACGCTCTGCCTGTGATGGCCTTGGCAATGGTGGGGGGCTGTTTGGCCCAGCCCTATGCTGGTCCTGCTGCAGCTGTTTTCGCAAGATCATATTATGTAGCATAGCACATACCATGACAATTTGGGTACATGTAGTTGGTGTGTACTGCAAGGCTCCACCAGATGTGTCCAGACACCGGAACCGTGACTTGAGCAGCCCAAACACACGCTCTATTACATTACGTGTTTGTGCGTGTGCCTCATTATGGCGTTCCTGTTCAGGTGTGTGTGCATTTCTGATGGGTGTCATCAGCCACGGCTCCAGTGCATAACCTGCATCCCCCACTAGGTGTCCGTGCGGGATGTCCCCATTGGCAAATGTCTGGTACAGCTGCGTCAAATGCCAGATGTGGGAGTCGTGGTAGCTCCCAGGACAGCCAGCACACACATTCATTATTATGCCCTGGGCATCACACACGACCTGGCAGTTGATGGAGGGGAAGCCCTTGCGGTTGATGTATGCCCTACCCCGCTCACCGGCTGGTGCTTTGATGCGTATGCTCGTGCAGTCTATTGCACCCACTACCTCAGGGTATTCCTCTATTTGCTGGAAGAGACGCATATTGCTGGCCAATACCTCACGGGCATTGGGGAAATATACATGATCACTGACATGTGCTGACATGGCATCCAGGAACTGGTGCAGTACCCTGGAAGCTGATGCCTGTGATATCCCCATCATATCACCAGTTGGTCTCTGGAAGGTACCTGTTGCTAGTATTCTTAGGCCAACACATACCTTGGTTTCCACTGGGATGGGTTCCCCTCTGTTGGTTCTGTGTGTGAGGCGTGGCCTGCACAGCTCCACTATTTGCTGCAGGAGGTCTCTGTCCACTCTATAGCGCTCTATCTCCAGCTCATGTAACCCGTGGTAGGTGACCCTGGGCCTGTACACTCTTCTCCGTCTCCTCACTGCAGGTTGTCTGGCACCATCTGCATTGTCACCACCCTCAGCAAGTCGCCTATGTCTCATTATGACAGCTATGGCAGCCCCTAACATTTCTGCTCTGCGTTCAGCTTTTTCAGTTTTCACTTCTGATAACTTAACTCCTGTCTTGCAGTGTCTCTTGAGAGAAACATTCTGCACTGCTGTTTGCAGAGTTTTAAGTGCTGGGCTGGGCTAGTATTCTGCCTGTGTAATTGCCTGCATCTAATTGTTTTCACCTGCTAGCTCCAGCAGTATTCCCTGCTAACTTCCTACTACATCTGTTGCTTCCTTTTTCCTTTCTGTTTCCTCAGGGTGGAGCCGTGTGCAAACCAGCAGAAACACGCTCACTGTGGCTTACACGCGCGCACACATACTTACACAGTTCAGAACCTGCTTATTCGGTTTTAAACGTATGCACACCCGCGCAAATGGTGTTAAACATCTCCCAACATGCTCCCACATGCTCAGTCTGCCTTACACACGCGCACACTGCCTTACTCGCGCTTCGTGGTGCGCTGCAAGATACACGTCCAGCAAGAAACTTTGGTGTAGGCAACAGTGTACACCTTCCATTTCTTGACTTTCTCATGTTTACTTAGTGGCACACCTCTTTCCTTGATATCTGTCTGACATCTGTCATGTAACTCTAACCTCCAATGAACTGCATTTCTTTCTACCATTCCCCCCTGTGATGTCACCTATCTCCTACTCTGTTCCTCCCCCTTATGTAACTCTTACACTACTCAGAATGTGCTCATTTGCTATGTGACAGTGGAATTCAGTATCCTTACACTCATTTGCATCAGATTGCCTACTAATGCTTAGTTACATCTCTTAGACTCAGCTTCCCCCCTTAGCAACCACTACACGGTGGCCATGTTGGTTTTGCTCTGCTGGTCCCTGCATTGACATTCCATGTATTGCATAAAACCTACATTTGTAGGTTTAAAACCTTCGTTTTTATGTTCTATGCAGCGCAGCCCGTTTGCGCGGGGTTGCTCTGGGTTTATACATCGGCAATCGCCGAAAAAAAAATTATATTTTTAATATATTTGCATCAGGTTACCTTGCCAATGGCCACATATTTGGCCATTGGCATGCTGCCTGTCACATTTGCACCCTTTATTTGGAGCTGACATGGCTCCATTGCCGTGTTTGCAGAAACGTACTCAGTTGTCAACTGAGTACATTTCTGCAGCTAAAACGGCTCTTACACGGGCTGTTCTGGGCTTCCTGGATCACTAATCAGCCTCATTTGCATGCTATTCGGCTGCAAGTGAGGTGATTAGCTTATCCACGCCCACTCCGTGTAAGAGCCGTTTTAGCTTGACTCTTACACGGACTTTGGGCTGTTCCTGGATCGCGAAGGATGCATGGAGTCTTACACTACTTTTAGACTCCGTGCAAGCCTTCGTGAATCCGGCCCAAGGTGTCATTTAACCCAGGAAATTGTTCTACATTAAGCCACAGCTGTCAAATCAGTTCTCTATATTCTAATTTCAGTTCCCATGGGCCTCACCTGGATTGGGTGGGAATGTGCTCAAGAAAAACAGAGAAATTTGGAGTACTGTTTACACTACATAATGTGGCTAAAAAGTAGAGTGTCATTTTATTTTCTATATCATAATTGTGTTCATAAATATGGAGTGTGGTGCTCTCTGTTTTACCCACATGAAAAGGGCTCATTTTGGCTCTTGATTTCTTGACACTAGACGCTTGCTTGAGAAGGATAAAGTCTATAAATTCATTTCCATAAAGCAGAGGATAGGAAGATTTTAAGGTATAACATCATTAGTAGCTGTATTTAAGGCTCAGAGAGATGAAACCATGACTCTGACCTAGAAGACCCAGGCTCAACTGACAGCCCAGGTGCTGGGGAAGCTAGGTGAGGAAAGGGAGAAATGAAAAGATGAAAGAGGGAGGAGATTGCTGTGTTCTCGGGGGTGTAGGCACATTAAAGCTGTTTCCTTAAACTCTGACAGCCGCTACAATCTCTCAGCACCTTTAAGGAAGTCCAAGCTAATGACCAATCCACGCTCTTTGAGCAGAGACAATCGAAAGATGCATCAGTCGGTAGAACAGGAAGAAATGTCTGTGAATGATCAGAAATGAGGGTGACAAGTACATCACTAGTTTTCAACCTCTCTTCTTTTGAACTGACATCTCTACATTTCTGCGTTCTTGGCATGGGCCCCTCTTTTATACCAGCTACATCTACAGATGTATATGATGCTGTACTGGGAATACAAATGATCGCCTGAGAGGTTATGTTAAAATTGTTGTTCAAACATGATATAAATGACTGTAATGTATATAGGAAACCCAGCTCCTTTAATCCTCCTCTTAACCCCACACTAGAGGCCTTTGTGCTGGTCTGTGATCAGGAGCTACATCAAATACTTACAAACAAAGGATATAATCGTTTTTTCAATTTAACAAAAGAGCAGTTTGCAGTATTGATAGAATTGGAGTCAGTAGACTCCATACAGATCAGACCAGCCAATAAAGGAAGTGTGCTAGTAGTTATGGACACTGACGTCTATGTTGACTGTATGTTGAGGCATTTGTCGGATAAAGATACGTATTGTCATATAGATTCTATTAAGATAGGCTCTATTATTAAGAAAGTGCATTTAATATTATATGACCTACTTATGCAAGGTTTGATCACATATGAATTGTATACCTTCTTTTTGGTTGAAGAACCGGTATTACCTGTATTAAATGGTTTACCCAAAGTACATAAGAACAATTTAATCCTGCCTATGAGACCTATTGTGGCAGAACAAGGTTGGATAACAGAGACTCTCTCAATTTTTGTAGAAGATAGGTTGAAACATGTCTTAGTGAAAGGTCAAGCTGTATTAAAAGATACTGAGGACTTTTTAACTAGACTTTTTGACTGTTCTGGATTATTGATGGTAACGATGGATATGAAAACTTTGATCACAGTCATACCTAATGATTATGATGTGGATCCAGTTAGGCTTTTTTTGCATAAGTGCAGTGACTATACACATAGTCAGATTGTTCTGATTTGTACTTTGTTAGAGGTCATTCTTGAAAATAATGTTTTTAGCTTTAATAATAGTTTTTATTTGCAGACACTTGGCGTAGCTATGGGCACAGCATGTGCCAATAGCTACACCAATATGGTGATGGTTTATTGGGAAGAGTAGTATGTTTTCAACAATAATTAATTTTCTAAAAATTTGATTTGTTACAATAGGTTCGTGGATGATGTGTTTGTTTTATGGCAAGGTACCTCTGATCAGTTGCATGATTTCCTCAACGAACTACATAATAGTATGGAGTTTTTGAGATTTTGCATCTCTTCTTTGTATGTGTCTATTGATTTTCTTGATGTTCACATTTACAAGGGTATTAATGGCCAATTGGAAACATCTATGTATAGGAAGTCTTGTTGGAGGAACAGCAAATCGCATTGAACTAGTATGCATCTTAATCACATATTTAGGAATATTTTAAAGGGACAGTTTTTGTGTGTATCAAGGTTATGCACAGATGAAATGGATTTACAAAACAATAATGCCATTTTAGTTGCAGAATTTTGTGAGGGAGGTTATGGAAGAAAGGCAATTGAGGAGGCTTTAGCAAAAGTGAACGCCCTGAGATGTACATCGGGTAAACCTTATTTCTTGGATAGAGAAGTAAAGACAGGCAACAATTTGGATTTAGATTCTAGGACGCTTTGGTTGGGGCTAACTTTTACAAATAATATAAATGAAGTGTGAGGGGTTGTAAAATGTAATTGGCCCATTTTATTAACTAATGATGGGATAAAAAAGATTGTGGAACTCGATCTAGCTTCTATTTTAAGAATGTAAAAATTTAAAGCAGGTGTTTTAAATATAATTTTTTTGTGTGTGGAACGACCTTTGTCTGCTAGGAGAGGTACACACCCCTGTCGTGCTTGCAAGGCTTGTACCTATGTGTCAAGCTCCTCTGAGTTTATACATCCATCCATGAATGTTATATATAGGTTCAAGTTTTATGCAGATTGCAGGAGTAAAGACTTGGTTTACCTTGCTACTTGTAATGACTGCTCATGTTTCTATGTTGGAAAAAACAACCATAGTTTAAAAGAGAGGCTCTTAGAACACATAGGTGATATTAGGCGAAAGGTTCAAACAAATGCTTTGAGTAAACATGTCATTCAGAATATTGAGCATACCTTCTCCTTCAGGTTACTACAGTTAACTGGTGTTAGTATCGGGAGGGTTGTGTGGTAAATAGGACTGAGATTAATGAGTTAAAATGGATTATTACTCTTCAGGCAGATAGAGGTTTTGGGTAAAATGAGAACGTTCCTTTAAGACCTTATCTGCTTTCCTGTAAAGTTAAACACTGATTAGATACTTTGGCAACAGTGAATTGGTTAATTGTGTAATTACTATGACTATAAAATGATGTGGTTTTGAGTTTTTTATTGTGAATTTGGTCTGAAGAAGTGTTATACACGAAACCACTTACCTTTTAATAAACTAATATTTTATTGTTTATCGGCTGTGCTGCTCGTTCGTTTATTTTTATTTATACATTATAGCTCTTGCCAGGGACCATGGGCTGCCACATTACCATGTAATCTCATGGGGACAATGAGCAGTCGACAGTGCCACCTCATATGTTAGGACAGACTCTTGCTGACCCTGGTATTGGGCTTCCTCATAGGTTTGTTTGGTGATCAATGACCATGACTTCACTTGTCCATTTCCCTTCTTAGGTATTCATGATTCTCACCTGTACTGAGCCTACAGGCCTTCCATGGTGTAAAAAGGACTCTCCTTGTGGAGTAGATCTGGGTGGGGACTTCCCATGATCACTTGAAGAACAGAGTGGATGAAGCTACTGGAATCCGTCAGGTGACAGACATGAAATCACTGACAGGTTGGGTTAAAAAAGTAGAAAAAAATAACACTAATGAATTTAGAGAAGTGTGGGGGTTAAGGAAGGACCTTTTTTTGCCAAAACTGGTTGCTTCCAGTACTTAGCAGACTTACCTCACGTGCTATTTTTTATGTGTTTTTGTTCCTTTTGCCTACCAGCTGGCAGTTGCTACTGTTTGTATTGTTTATTTATTTATTTTAATTTTTTTTACAAGGAAGATTTGGCTGGATCTTTTGAAACTCCTTTTAAATGGAGGCCCAGATAGAAAAGTTCTGGCAGGGGTACAGAGTAATCATAATCAGAATGGATAACATACATAGCATGGCACCTAACGTAGCACATTTCATAACATAATAAACTCTCAGACTTTGACTGGATCTTATATGTTTAAGTAACAGAGAGAAGTAAGAGAAGTGTTCATTTTTTGTTAAAACTTTCAGTGGATAAACATCTACACATATGCACAAATACATTTTATGTAACCACCAGGAAAAACTTCTCCAAAGCTAACTTTGGGCTCCTAAAAACAGAGGTGGCTAACTTCACTGCAACCATGCAAATGGAGAATAGTTGCATGACTGCCGAATCATACACCAATGCACTGTATGAACACGTACACAAATGCATGGATCTCACCATACCCAATAGAACCAAGACGCTCTCCTCCAAAAATAGGAAGCCAATCTGATGGTCCCCTGCTATAAACAAACTCTACAATAGAAGGAGGAAACTGATGTGGAATAAGGTGAAATCCCAAGAATGGAAAAACACCCTTACCAGCCTCAACAAAAAGTTGAGATCCCTCATCAAATCCTCTAATGCTAGCTATGAAAACAGAATGCAGCAGATAGTAAAGACAACCACAAGACCTTCTATAGTTATGTAAAGAATCTCCATGGCAATACCCAGATTTGCTCTGAGCTACTGCACAATGGTACCTCCTATACCGAGCCAACAGATATTGCCAATATACTGGCCGACAGATTCAGTGCCAACTTTACCCCTCTCTCCCCTCTCAAAGGACCTATCACATTAACAGTAGATTGTCAGGCACCCAGCATTACTGCTGCCCAGGTTAAAACAGCACTGTCCAAGGCCAAGAATACAGCTTCTATGGGACCTGGCAATATCCCTGGCTGTGTTCTACATGAACTACAGAGTGAACTGGCACCTCACCTGTGTGCCCTGTTCAGTCACAGCCTCACCTCAGGCTTTGTCCCTACCGAATGGCACACTGCTACAGTCATCCCTCTCCACAAAGGAGTGACTACAGACACTGGGAACTATCACCCCATTAGCCTAACAAGTCTGATATGTAAAGCTATGGAACGCATCATCGTGGACCTAATAAACAAGGGTATAGGGAATCTCCAAACTCTGGATCCCACACAGTTTGGTTTTGTGAAGGGTAGATCATGCCTGCTCAACTTGGTCGACTTCTTTGAGTCAGTCACCGGAGCTGTGGATGAAGGTAGTGTGGTTCACACAGCCTACCTTCTTTATCTGGCCAAGGCCTTTGATACCATTCCCCACTCAGGAATCAGAGAAAAACTGGCTCACAGATAGAACCCACAGTGTGAAAGTAGCTGACTCCAAGTCGGACTTCTGACCAGTCACAAGTGGAGTCCCACAGGGTTTAGTCCTGGGGCCTCTCCTGTTTTGCATATACTTCTCTGAAGTCCAGGCCAACACGAAGGGACTCTGTCTGACAAAGTTCGCAGATGATTGCAAGTTGGGAGTTATTATTAACACCCCAAGTGATGTGGACATCCTACAGAAAGCCCTCAATGAGACCAACGACTGGTGTCAGAACCGTGGCCTTAAGCTCAATGCCAAAAAATGTGTCATCATCCCCTTTCAGAAAAACCCAGTTCCCATGAACTACCACATCGATGGTAGTCCACTGAACACAGAAGGCATTTTAAGAGATCTGGGAACACAGGCTGACAGCAACCTCTCTTTCGACCACCACATTGCCACTGTGGTCAGAAAATCATTATATGTGGCATATCTCATTACTAAGGGTTTTGCAACCAGGAAGAAAGAGGTCATTGTCTCCCTCTACTCTTCCCTCATTAGGCCGATCATCGAGTACAATGCCCCATTTGGCATGTACCTCACTAGACACCTGCAACAACTGGAGAGGCCACAAAAATACCTCAGAAATAGGATTCTAGGCCTTAAACACTTGTCCTGTATGGACAGACTCAAAAAACTCCAACTATTCTCTGTCTCATATCGGCTACTTAGAGGAGATCTCTGCTTGACTTACAAAGCCATGTCTGACCCAGCTCTGTTAGAAATGCTACATCTAAAGAAATCCCAATATCTCTGCACCACACGCTCCAGAGACCTCAACCTCATTACTACAATTAACAGAACATGCTGGAGGGATAGGTTCATAACCCAGAGACTGCCCATGCTATGAAACAGACTTCCCATACATGTCAAGCAGAGCACCTCACTGGCCCTCTTCAAGATAAATCTTGATGAGAGGATAGGAAATAGAAAATTCACCCCGGGGATCACTCCAGTGGCTCTATTCGACAGAAGCACTGGGAACTAACGTCGGGCAGCACGATGCCAGGGTAATCCTATGGCCTAGGCTTGTAAAGGCTCCAGGGCCATTAGCCTAGTAAACACCTATGAACTTATGAACCTATGAATGAAGATAAAGCATGAAATAAGCAGTGGGGGTGACTACAGATATTATCACTAGTGTGAAAATTAAGGAAAGGTATTTGGTAGGAATACAGTTGAGAAGAATGAGAGTGAAGATGGAAATTAGAGAATAGATAGCTGACAGGAAAGAGAGTCGAGAAAAGTTGGGTGGAGATGAAGGCATTAATGCTGATGAGCAGGATCAGTATACGAAAAATTATTTTAATAAAAAAATAAATGGAGGAAGTAAGATCTTTTGTTTTGCTGGGGTTAATTAATGTTCAGAATTAAATGAAAAGGTTTAAGAATTGTGAAGGGACAAATAGAGTGTTCAGATTTATAAAACATTTATCAACCAGTATCGATTTAAGGAGGCACCATTACCCTGGTCGCTCATCAGCATGAGAGGCCAACATCCAGGCAGCCTTGAAGTTAGGACTGTGATCCTATCTCTATGTTCCTGACAGAATCGGGAATATACAGAAGCTCAGCAATGTAGAGCTCTTTGGGGTATCTAGGTCACAATTAGGACTGGATATAGTAAAGGGTTCTCTGGAGATAACTCCCCAACAAACAAATTTAATAAGTAAAACTCTGAAAAAGTACATCCTCTGAAACTACAGGAAAAAAAATCACAGAACGCATTCTTTACTGCTGGGGAACAAGCACTTCTGCATTCCCCGTGTGGGAATGTCTCCCCCTGAGATATCTATCTATCTATCTATCTATCTATCTATCTATCTATCTATCTATCTATCTATCTATCTATCTATCTTTCTGTCTATATTAACCTACTCTAAATTTACACTATAAAAAAGAGAACCCACTCTGTAGGGGTGAAATTGGCTGAAAGCTACTTTTCAGATGCTTTGCATCCAACAGTATTGTTTTGATTAATTAGTTTTCAGTGACCTTTAGAAATTCCGTTTTGGTTTTATTCCTTCTTGCCATAGAACAGATGGGTTTGCTATGTGGTTGATTTGCTTTCAAGATATGCTAGCTATGGATATGTATTTTGTCACTTTTGAGTACTGTTTTGCAGTGTCTTCTCTAACAGACACTGCAGTATTATTCTAAATGGTCTGCTCTGCACCCTTTCCTAAATCTGGCTTAGCTTTACTTTGTCTGGCTTTTGCACAATACAAGAGTAAATCTCATAGAGTGTAGATAGCTGTTAACACTAACATATTTAGAGAGATATTTGGTTATCCTAATCACTTTTAATAAAACTGAACTAGACAAGCCAGCAAAGAAAAGTGGCAACCTTCGAAAGTTTGGATTACTTATTCAGATGTTTTAAGACCTCTAATTTAGTTATATTATTAAGGCGGTCAGACTCTTAAGCCCCCTACAGTGAGTTCACTTTGTCTGGGTTTGTCCAACTGGGTTTTGTTGAAAAATTACTTGGCTGGATGAACCACATCTACCTATGAACTCAGCCTGGTCTGAAATGTGGAAAGTAACACAAGTTCTTTTAATTACATCAGAAAACTGAAAGAGAAATATTGTAATATGTAAACTTTAAAATAAGCGCAGACATATGAGAGAGAACTGAAAAGACAACAGCATGACTACAAATATAATAACTGCTACCTCAAATAAAAGTAGAAACTCAAGTTATATGAGACCAGACAATGTCTAGTGGTTTGCTACATAGAGTTAAGGGAAACATAACTAAACTCCTATGAACCACATTAAACAAAGTGTTAGTATGCGGACACAATCTAGGCCAGGCCTAGGATGAGAGGCAGTAGTACCAATTCAAAAACAAGGGGTGATATTATAGAATTATAGACTCATAGAAAATACAAGGTAATTGGGCCCAGTGGCAATTTATGCAATGCCACTTCCCACCTTTGGACCTTAACTCCTTTTTCAAGGAGCAACGGGCCAGTCATATGGGGGAAGTATTTGTGGATATCCATCCAGTTGTTTAACTCATTTTTGAAGAAAGTGTGTCACATTGCTTAACCTTGCCTGAAAGGTTGTTCCAGAGAATGGGTAAGTGTTGTGTGACAGATCTGTCTCTCCACCATGTTTCGTTTATTTGCTGAAGCAAATTTAGATCCCTGGGCCTATTGTTAGTTGAAATGTTTGATGAGTGGAGATATAACAGATCTTGGACTACTTTATCCCTAATGTCTCAGTACAGATTGCCTCTAAGGAGTTTATAGTACACTAAATAAAGCGACAGAACTTCCAGCCTCTCCTGGTAGCTCTTGTCTTTTAAGCATATAATCTTTTATGTAGGAACCTCTGTGGTCTTTCCAGTTGCTCGATATGCCTAGTCAAATACATCCCAAAACAGGCATTTTATTCGATAATGGGTATAGTCAATATGGAATATAGAGATTAAAAGCTTCCTTGGATCTAGATGAAATACCTTTTGCATTAAGCTGTGCCAGGTTATTTCTTAACCACTGCTGCCAAGTGATGGACAACGGCAAGGGAATTATTTACCCATGTTCTAAAGTCTCTCACCATACTTTCATTTTGAAGTGGGATATTGTCTATACTGTAATAGGGATGAAGGGATTGTTTACTAAATGTGATGATATTGCAGTTTTTAGGATTTAATTTTAATCCATTTTTTGAGTACCAGTTGACATGTGAGTTCCAGACAGAGATGTTGCATATCAGAGAGGGACCTGAGGAAGACATCAAGTTTGCAGTCATCCCCATTTGAAAAGTGGAGACTGCAAGGTAGATGCCAAATAGTAGTTGTTCCAACACAGAGCCCTGAGGAAGACCACTGCTCACCTTCATGTCTAATGAGAATGCAATTGCAACCTACATGGGTTCGATCCCTTGACCAGTTTGATATATCTAACTATGTAAGAGTCAAATTGGGAGCTCATTAAGCTTGTTTATTATGTTGGCATGTGGTATGATGTCAATCCTTAGCCGGGTCAAGGTACCATATACTGACAGCATATTCACTGTCCTTGGCTTGTTTTACCCTCTCAAAGAAGTTGACCATATTCATTAGACAGGCTCTACCCTTATCAAAGCCAAACTACTGGAGGTCAAGTCTAGTAAGATTGTTTGATATCATAGTTAATTAGTTCACGTATGATATGTTCCATGGCCTCAAGATGAGGCTAATGAGTCTGTAGTTTCTGGGGTCAGTGGTGGTTTCACCTTTGTTATTGGCATCATAACAGCTGTGCCCCATATTTCAGGGCAAAACCAGTGGCTACGTTCTGGTTGAACAGCTTTAAGAGTGGGTCCACTAGGATGGTTTTATACAGTTTAATAGGCAACCAGGTATATTGTCAGGCTCTGTTGATTAAGTATTTTTGTGTTCTTTGGTTATGATGGGGGGTGGTAGTGATTCTGTGGGATATGTGGCTTTGTATAGTTGTTTTGAGGATGAAATTTGCACTGAATTTGCCTGCTGATATGTTGGCTCTGTCTACTGGATCTGAATAGGCACTGCCATTTTTAGATACGTTTAGGGCAATGCTGGATCTTATTCCTTAGTTTATTAATGTAGCTGAAGAAGGATTTGTAATTGTCTTTAGCTTCTGATGCTAGTCTAAGTTCATAGGATGCATTTGCCTTCCTGACAGTGTTTTTTTAGTTCTTTCAGTTGCTTTTTAATGTTAACCATCCTTCAGATGAGACATTTAACTGAGAATCATTCTAATTGAGTTGGTGGTAGATCAGGTGGATGTAAAAGATCCTACAACACCCGTCGAAAAGAGTAAGGGAAGTTTTTCCAATTCCCTGGCCAAATTTCCCTGAGTAGTATAAATACAGCCTTGTCTCGCCCCTGAAAAGAGGCCACTAGACTAATGCAACTATCTTGATAGACAAATGTATCAAAAGATAAATAGACAGACAGATAGATTGATAGAGAGATGCTAGATAGATCGATAGAGAGAGAGAGGGAGAAATCTTGATTTTAGTTTTTTATTGTTTTGTTTTATAGCTTAAGGAACTTTTTTCTTTTGTTGTATTTCTTATTTATATATGTGGACCACCAGTCTGGTGTCCTTTTAAACTTCTCATTTAGTTTAGATCGCATAGGGACTGTCATTTCAATGCATTTATTCAGATGCACATAGAGTTTATATGATTAACTACTTGCTGTGCCATTATCTTGGGTAATACTGTTAAACTGGAATTAAGATACTTCATCATATAATTGTATGACATATGTACATCTGAATTTCTGAACTTTGTGATATTTGCCTCTAACTGTTTGATGATTTTGAAGGGAAAGGTTAGCAAATTGTAAATGGGTTTACCTGGAGAAGGGAATAACCAGGAGACTAGTTGATATTGATGCCATTTTGGTAAGGACCATGTCAGGAATATTTTGTCCACTATTTGGTCCAGGCAGTTTTTGTTTATGAAACAAAGAAACATTTGAGCTTAACTTGCAGCTGAAATACAGGTATCCTAGTTTATTGTCAGGGAGTTAAAGTCTCCTAGGATAATGGAATTCCTGTTGATTTGAAGTTCATCCAGTGTATTTAGGAAGCTAACATTGTTTTCCAGGAGCTTAAAAAGGGGCCTGTATCATGCTCTGATCTGATAGCTGGTTCTGTTTAGTGTGATTTGGATTTCAGTCAGTTCAGGTTTTGGGTCTGTAGGATCTGCCTGGAAGTGAAGTCTTTAACAAATATAGGTACTCTACTGCAGTTATCATTAGGCTGAAAGGGATGGCAGGCACAAAACCCTGGTATGGGAAAACAGTTCTAAACCAGTTTTCTGTGATGACACCCACATGCAGCAGAGTATTAAGATCAAGTAGTTTATTTGGACTCCTGGTGATGAGAAGAGCCACATTAATGTGGTCTGGTGCACTATGTGCTTCTTTTGTTAGGTATGGCCATCCATTAACTGCAGTCTGCCTAAGAAGGCACTGTGGAGGTAGAAAAGTTTTTTAGCCTGTATGAAGAAGCCATGGAATGAGAGGTACAAGCCATTTCTTGCAAAGCAAGAGTGACTGTCTAACATCTCTACTAATGCTGATACTGGATCCCCCTAGAAGGGTGCTAACGATGCAGCAACAAAGAAGCCCATCATCTTTTCCTTGTACTTTGACATCATTGGAGGAGAAGGAAGTATTCTGCTCAAAACTAGGGTCTCATTTTGGGTCTGCATTTGTGACATGCATGGAGACTCTGTCATGTCTCTCTCTGCATATCCCTCAGGGATTTACACACAATTTCATTCACCCCTACATAGACTACTACCATGACATAATCATATTTGACTGACTTAAGGGTCTATACTGATATGCTGGAAATCTTGACTTCTGAAAGGCAACTCACTGTCATCTTTTCTTTGTCCAGACTTATGAGAGTTGAGTCAATGTGTCTGTCAATGGAGTGACCATTTACTAGTTCACTTTTGTTTGAAGGGTGTCTAGGTGCAGTAGTTTTGGACTGATTAATTACCTGGTGACCATTTATTGTGCTAGTGCTAATAGGTGTTGTAGTGTTTCATTTATGCTGAGCCATAGATTCATTAAGTCTTGGAGGCTTTGGCAGCTACTTTTTAACAACATCAGCATATTATAATTTACTGGTTATTTGTGTGAATGCAGTGGTGTTATGTGTTGCTCACAGATGGTGATCATTTGTGAGAGGGTGGTTTCCATTTTGATTAAGCACTTGCTTCCCTCATATATAGAAAGTGATGAGCTAAGCAATAATTCATTGTCTTAAGAGCATCGGGTAATTATTATACTACATGAATAAACCAAGTAGGATGAAGCTGGCAACTGAGGGTGAACAAGCTAGATGACCTTCCACTTTAGTCCAAGAATACAGTAAAGGAACATAGTATTTAATTTTGAGAAAAAGTTTAAGTAATTATTAGTTCAATGGAAATGGTATATTTCAGATATTACAGGCATGTGGCTTAGTGATTTATTATGTGACCCATATTTGCAGTGTAAAAAGGATGTGCTATTATGGGAGTCTGGATTAACAATTTATTTAAAAACAGCTTGTATTTGCAGCACAGGATGAGGAAAATAGTACACATATGGTGAATAAGTTGCCAGCTGTCTAAAATAGTACTGGCCATGAATAGAATTACTATACAGTGCTGGGATACAGCTACAGTCACTTTGTGGGTGTGAACATGACTTGGTTTGTGTGTAGAGAATTTCAAGCTGGAAGAACCCGTGTTTGTCTAGTACAGAAGTATTCAGTTCTGCACAGAGCGATGCTCATGGCTGTTTATCTCAGCAGAGAAAACAAAAGAACCAGTAGAAAATTAGCTAGGAATTCAGCCAAAAATTCATACTTCCAGAATACATGGCAATTTAATTCCAAGACATAGAATTAACACCAGTGCTTCCTTGATAATAACGCTTGACAATAACCTATCTGTAAAACTAACAAAAAGGCAGCAAATCTAAGGACAAGCAGGGAAAATACTAAATCAGTTAACAGAAACACTTTGGCAGTGCAGCAACTGCCAGGCAAGTGTATAAACATAGCAAAACATTTTTAACCAAACTGAATAAAATAGAAATTGTATAAATTGCAAGGTAACTGTAAGTACAACAGAAAACAAGAATTTTCCAACTCTTTAGATAATGAATCATTTTACTGGAAAAGCTCACCCAGGCTCTGCCACAACTTGCTGTGAGGGAAAGGTTAGTTTGCCTTTGCTTTCCTGTATTCTGTATTACTTTATTGCCTTCCTCTATTTTGTAAACTGCGATTTGCTTTCTTTACACTGTGTTTTACTTGCATTCTGCTTTTAATTGCACATTAAAACAAGGAAAGAGACCACAACGGTGTCTCTTGTGAGTCACGCAGAAATTTTTTCCCACCCTCACACCCTGCTGCTATTGTGTTTTTAAACACAACTGTCTTTCGAGTTGCCTGTCCCTTATGTTAATATGACCACATATCTCCTTCCCGCTCCCCTTTCATTGGCTGTTATGAGTAAGCACAAAATTATCATTTTGTGAAATCACTGCCCTTCGACTATTTAAATTTATTGGCCATCCCAATGTATTCAATAGAACCAGAATACAAAGGTGCCCACCCCCTTTCAATCTGTCTTGCTCTTTTAAAATTAGTGTCTTTCCACTTAGACAGCTAAAGCTTAAGTCCCCCCCCCCCTTCATATCTAACTGCTTAGTGCACATTGCAGTATTTAGGTTATTAACCCTTTTTTTCATCTTAACTTTAAACATCTATTGCAAGACCACCAGTTATTGGAGTGCCCGCATTCTGCCTCTCAGTAGTCGTCTTAGGATTAGTGCTTCTGTTTTCTCCTGGTGAGAAAAGGAGTAGGGGGAAATTATTTCCTGGAGACTTCTGATCACCTGAAAGCCTAATAACTGCTTTATATGTGACAGCTTGGAATTTGTGCTTATATTCTGATCCTGGTGAGAGAAGGAGCAGAGTGCATTGATTCCTGACTGCTTCTGGTTGGGCAGTAAGTGTCTGTGCTTGACGTTCCTGATTGGTCTGGTTACTATTCAAGGCATCTTCCAGGAAAAGACTACAACAAGCCTACAGACCCTTGCATCAACTGGGACAAGACTGGATCACCAAACAACCGGAGGCCTGCTTCTCATCTTGGGATTGGTGCTAATGTTTTGCTTCTGGTGAGAGAAGAAACAAAGGAGCATTGTATCCCAGCAAAATGAAGCTGTGGTGAGACCAGTGTTGCTCGTCTTGCATAGCTAGTTAAGATGAAGAGGCTCGGGTGTTCATTTATATACTTTATTACATACAAACACATCAGGATGGATAGCAGCAACATAAAATATAAATGAACTAGCTAACTGACTGACTACTACACATACATACATGCTTACATCTCTGTAGCTCACTACAAAATGGCAGTCTTGCTTGCACGTGCTCAGTATTTATATACATGTGCCTGCTAACTGGAAAGCTTCTTAAAAGTATATACACACTCTGATCTACAACCAGCACTAGTAGTAGCCAGACAATAGCCATTCATGCAACTACCCTCTTTTCATCATTCTTGGCAAGCTAATTCTTTGTTTTCAGTAAATACTGCTTGATTTGTTTCTAACTTCAGAATATCTACCTAAATAGTTCATCCTTAAATTTTCAGGGTCTACGTATTAGTTTCCCCTCAAGTGTTTGGCAATGCCCTGTATAGATACAGACACCTTGAGTGACATTTTTCCTGTAAAAGTACATTTGAAATTTTACCAATACCTAGTTGCACACAGGACACAACTAGTTTGCAGTGACAAGCACTGTCTCCAAAGTTGCAAACTGGATACTCCAGGCATTGTTTTATATTCTCACTCCAACTGTCTGATCAATAAAAAAGGATCTGTTACTATGGATATGAACTTTCTTACTATCTCTTTTATCAGCTTGGTGGATATGGGCATCCTGAGGCATGTAGAAATTGCCTCATGTTTACTCACAACCAGTTCATTCTTAAACAAACTGATATGGTATGTGAGAGATGTCTTTACAAAATGTCACTGGAGGCAACGCTCTCTCATATAAGTACTCCTAATGTCAATAAGGTTGTCAGTAGTACACACGCTGCACCCATCACACACAATTCAAAGCAGACATATAGACCCACATATGCTGAGGCACTTAAATGCAAACACCAAAGACCTCCTAGATGAAGTACACATAACAAATACCCTCAGCGGCCCCAAATGCACTCTTTCAAAACAACACCCACATCAATGCATAGAGCCAAATCTCTTGGAGCCTCTACTTCTAAGCCCATAAAGCAAGCCACAACACAATCCAACATTCTGGTCCTTGGAGACTC
The DNA here is from genome assembly GCF_019279795.1 of Protopterus annectens. NCBI lineage: Eukaryota > Metazoa > Chordata > Ceratodontiformes > Protopteridae > Protopterus > Protopterus annectens. The sequence continues at coordinate 1,329,323,122 of NC_056737.1, forward strand.
CATTATGAGTCACACTGATATCCCTCTCACCAGGCTGAGTGAGGAGAAAGTCACAGTCAGTTGCTTATCAGGGCTATGATCTGGCACATTACACATGCACTCAGGTCATTGGACCACAAGTACCAGTATGACTCAGTCATAGTCTATGTGGGTGTAAATGACCTGAGATGTACCTCCCTAAACTATATGAAGACAGACATCATGGAGCTTTTGGAATATGTGTCTCAGGCTAGTATGAGCCTAGCATTGAGCAGCATTTTACCTTCTCCAAAGATGACCCACAATACAAACAAAAGATGACTGACTTTAATAATTGGTTTAGTTTCTGGTGTTATTCCAATGGGTTGCAATATTTGTCAGCATGGAAGGAGATGGTCAATGGACCATGCTTCTTTGCCAGGGGTGGTCTGCATGTCTCCCCTCTAGGCATTCAAATATTAGCTAAAACATTGTCTTTCCCCATAGTGCCTTTTTTTAGGCAATATCAAACAAAGTATTTCTGACATAGCAATTCAAAACAAATAAACTATAAAGGTATTACTGCTCAATGCTAGGAGACTAAACAAAAAAACTCCACTCCCTAGAGGCTCTCTTCAGCTTAGAGAATGCTGATGTCTGTGTGGTCACTGAGACATGGTTTAAAGCCACGGAGAGCACACTGACAGTGCAAGGTTGTAATGCCTTCCACACATTTAGGCCAGCTACTTCACAGACAGGGACTAAAGGTGGAGGTATCTTAATTTACATCAAAAATAAATATACCTGAAGGCTGACCAAACAGAACAATGCACTTGAGCTGCTCCATGTTCAAAGCACCATAGGCAATATCCAATACCACTTCCTTGCAAACTATAAGTCTCTTTCTATGACCCAAGAAAACCATACCATGTATTTAAACTTATTGAAAGCACTCACCATCCAACCCAGTACCATATTCATGGGTGAATTACCCCACTATTAACTAGGAATCCTATATGACACCAAATGTCCAGGCAGAGAGATTACTGTTTTTTGTAAACGCAAACTCCCTGGACCAGATTATCAATATACCAACCAGGGGTGCAAACATATTGGATCTGGTCCTCACTAATATGGGAGAGTGTGGCACACCCCCCGACTGTAATCTTCTGAAGTAAAAATAAAACCAGGAATATTCGGGAACTGCTCTAAGGCTAACTTCCTGCTATTAAATGAAAACCTGGCAATATCTCAAGCCCCCAACAACTCTGAGAACACTGCTGCCTATGCAAAACTGTTCACAAACACCTTATACAAGCATGTTAATAGCTGCATAGAGGCAGCTGTACCCACCAGAAAGAAGTACAGAACTAACTCAAAAATCAAGCCACCCTGGTGGAATCACAAAATCAACAGGCTGTAAAACAGAAGGAAGAGAATCATGGCAAAAATTAGGAGGTGCAGCACCTAGCAGGATAAATGCACTCTCGTCAAACTAAACAAACAACTCACAGGACAAATAAAGTCTACCAAAGCCAAATTTGAGGTAAATTTGACTTCCCAGGCTAAGGACAACAACAATGCATTCTTTAGCTACGTCTGCAAACTCAAAGGCAATACACAATTGTGTGCAGAGCTCATTGTAAATGAAGCCACCTATACCGAGCCAGAATATATAGCAAACCTACTGGCCAATAAATTCAGCTCCAACTTTACCCATCTCTCACCCTCAACCTTCCCTCAGGAAATACCATCAAATATAACTCCCCATGCTATAACTAGAGAACAGGTCCTTAATGTGCTCTCTAAGGCCAATGACACTACATCAATGGGTCCAGACAATATTCCAGGATGCCTTCTAAATTGCATGAAAGATGACTTATCAGGCCATCTGGAATTGCTATTTAACTTTAGCCTCCATGAATTGAGAACAGCAAGAGTCATCCCTCTGCACAAAGATGGGCCATCTACAGACCCTGGAAACACCAGATCCATAAGTCTCACTAGTCCATGGAAAGAATTATCATAGAAATGATCAATAGTGATATAATAAACCTCCAGACACTGGACCCAACCCAGTTTGGCTTCATCAAGGGCAGATTATGCCTACTCAACCTGGTGGACTTTCTTGAGAAGGTCACCAAAGCAATGGATGATGGCAACATAATTCACATTAACTAGCTTGACCTGGCCAAGGCATTTGACATAATACACCAATTGTTCATTGTTGACAAACTCAAGAGGTTATGTACAAACCTGTATGACATCTGGTAGATAGCCAACTGGCTCACAGACAGGACCCAGGAATCTAGAATTGGGGAGTCCACCTCTACAAAGAGGCCAGTCACAAGTGGAGTCCCTCGGGGATTGGTCCTTGGACTGCTCCTTTTTTGGAATTTACTTCTCTGAAGTCAAGGCCAATGTCAGAGGTTTCTGGCTGACCAAATTTGCAGATGATTGCAAATTAGGAGCTGTCATTAAATCCCACACTGACACAGATGTTCTCCAGGAAGGGCTGACACAGACAAACAACTGGTGTCAGAGCCATGGACCAAAACTAAATGCCAAGAAATGCATAATAGTATCTATTGGGAAGTCATCCACCCTTGGTAACTATCATATTGACAACATACCCCTTAAAGTTGACCCAGTAATCAGGGACACACATAGACAGTAGTCTAGTCTTTGACCAGCACGTGTCTACAGTAGTGAGAAAATCATTCTATATTGTGCAACTTATAAACAAAGGTATGGCATCTAAGTCCAAGGAAGTTATTGTCCCACTGTATTTGGCATTCATCAGACTTATCATTGAGCACAATGCCCCCTTGGGTATGTACCTAACCAAGCACATCCAACAATTGGAATGTCCACAAAGGTTCCTCACTAAAAGAATACAGGCTGTAAGTAAAATGTCCTATGCAGACTGTCTCAAAGCCTATCCTTGTATTTCATCTTCTACAGGCTTTTGAGGGGAGATCTGTGCTTGGCATACAAGGCATTGTCAGACCCAACTCTGATGGACTTCCTGCATATCCACAAAACCAACAGCACCATAATTACCCATTCTAAAGACTTAAACCTTGCATGTGATATGGAGAGACAGGTATGTATCCCATAGACCACCCTGTCTCTTGATGACGTTTCCAATTCAAGTGTAACTTGGACACCTGGATGGGGAACAGGAAATTCATCCCTGGTTTAGCACCTATGTCTCTAATGGACTCAGGCAACCTGTAAATGGTTCATCTCCCAGGCCTCTACTTGTAAATTTTTCATCTCCCAAGCCCTTGCTTACACTTAACAAGGGTACCAGAACTTGTCAGAGATTTGGGATGCATGGCTAGACTTAAAAAGGCCCTTGTGGTCATTAGCCTAGTAAACACCTATGAATCTATGAAAATGCCACCCAGTTTTAAAACATGTGCCTGTGCAGGAAGTAACCAGGCAGCATAGTGATGAATAAAAGAAACTGTAATAGTGAAGACATGACAAAACAAAGACATGAATAAGCACCAACAGGATAGCAGGTTGTAACAGATTCTTCGACCCGGGAAAGATCCGTAGGTGAAAGCCTGACAACTTCATGACAAATGATACTTAGTGCTTCAGTGTCTGCCTATTAGCTAAGTCTATAGTCATGTACCTCAAATGATATTTTAAATGTATAACCCCCTTAGAGAATATTGGGGTTCAAGTCTGATAAATCTGAGTCTTTAAAAGTGTCACTGACAGCCAAAGCAAGTAATTTAGATGTACAGAGTCTGAGCTGATTGTAAAGCATCTGTAGGTGGATACATTAGAGGACATCTGCCAGGGGTTTTAAAACCATAAAGACTCATGAGGAAAGGGGAGACAGCTGCATTGCATTTGGACAGCAATGATAGTACAAACCTCTCCTCCTAATAATATTACCTGGGGGTAGGACTAAAAACAGAACCCTATGGCCCTTCATAATACATAGAAAAGGATAAAAACAATTAACACTCAAAAAGAGATCTGAATACATCCAGATAAGTAAGAGGTGACCAGCTTCAATATCACTCATGAGAAACCACAGTAAATTCTCAGTTGTTCCAGCAAAACCTCTTGACCAGTTATATCACGAGACTTGGTAACATCAAGAAGGACCGAGCTTGCTTAAAACCTTTGATCCCGAGCAAGGAGCAGATCACTGAGGACCTTAATGAGGGCTGTCTTGGCATAGCAATATGTCTGAAAAGCCAACTGAAATGGATCACAGAAATAATTTTCCTTGAGATAAGAATCAGGCTGTATATAAACCTCCATCTTAGCAACTCTGCCAGTGAATGGTAGGTTCAAAACTGGACAGTAACTGTCAGGAATACCAGAGTCCATTTAATGTGTTTAAGAATCTGTGCCACTAAGGACTCCTTTGAATAGGATGGAAAGACACCCAGTTCCAGAACAGACTTGATCTTAAAAAGAATTGTTGCCAGGTCTTCCAGAGAAGGTTTGAAAATCAAAGGCAGACAGGGGTCAAGAACACAGGTTGTCTGGTGCATGCTTTAAACTAAGGAAGTGAGATAATAGTAATTGGGAAGAATAAACTGACTGCAACACCCTGGAGAAACACTGACTGAACTATGATTTGCTTCAGAGGGAGAGCTAGCCACCACATTTGATCCAATGGAGACAAGGTTATCCATTAAGAACTGAATGTCTAGGTAAGATTCCTTAGCTGACAGTACCCTTTCAGTGACAAGAAGGCCTTTTAATCACCCAAAGGAGCAGCGCTGCCCAGATCACCACAGGAGAAATCTTGGACAGAAAAAAAAGCCTTTTTGTTAAATATCTCTGATATGCAACACAATGTTCTCCCAGTGTAAGCTTATCCTCCAGTGGATGGGTATGGGGCCATCAGTAGTGAAGCCTTCTTTTAGTGTTATGGAGAAATTGAGCCTCAGACACACACCGTGGAGCAGCAGACACCAGAAAAGAAGTCAAGGCTGAGTTATGAAGGGTGCTACAAGTGCATTTGAATCATGAACATTATACTCCACAAGGAACTGATGCAGGAGAGGACAAGAGGCCTCAAAGGGCTGAGTGGCTGTAATTTCTACACTAGAATGAGACACCAATAGGAACATATCTGCAAAGTGCACATCACAGTGCTCAGAGTAAGAGAGCAGTTCAGTGTCTAGGTCATTGGTTAACACACCAGTTTGAGGAAAAAATCCAGATCATGTTCATAATGATGCATTATGGGATTAATGACTTGTGCGAACCTATACCCCTTCATAACAGTAAACATTCCTTAGCAAAATACTTGCATTACCCCTTTTTTATGGCAACGTGTAAGATACTTATATTTCCCATGAAAAAATAAAAGTGTTTCAGCACACTGATTTTTGAATGACCAATGTCACCCTGGTGTATAATAATGCACTCAAGCCATTAAGATATACATTACTGTATATGGACTCGTTCACCTTATTGAGGCTCATCAGTATAGCATAAGGATAATAGTATAGCTGGGCTCTAAACATATTGCAAAAATTCTGATGCACATTTACATTATGCATACACATCAAATACAGTTCAAACAAAAGGTGAAAAAAGTCTCACAACAGAACCAAATATGATCCAAATATAAAGACTGCAGTAAGACAGATAAAAACTAATTTATTTTATAATTACACACTTAACCTGGATTGTGGGAGAACCTGAGCCTATGCAACATTCAGTGAGCACATGACAGAGAAAGTAATCTGTATTGAACACTAGCCAACTGGAGAACACACACACATGCCACAAGCACCCACATACACAAACACACTCACACACGCTCGGAGATGTCACATCCATCCATCCTCAACCCCTTTTCCCATTTTTGCACATGGGGTGAGGGTGTCACTTCAGCAGTGACAATCATCTCCCACCAAGGTTTACACCGCCAGGTGGCTAGCCCTGCCGCAGTACTTCATTCATACCACACACTCACACTCATGGTAAACGTAGAGTGTCAAATCCACCTACTGCATGTCTTTGGAATGTGGGACAAAACACATGTGACTGCAGGGAGGACATGGAGACTCCACATAGAAGGCACCCCAACTGAAAACTGAACCGGAGAGCCTCTTGCTGTGAGCTAACAACGCTAGCCACTGCACCACAGCAGCCACCCAAACTGATGGCTCACTAGCTCAGCTATGGCATGCATTGGGATATGGGAGGAAACTAGATTGCCAGGAAAAAACCTAGAGAGGATGACCAGAGTTTGCAAAACATTCCCTAGCTTAGAACAACGCTGGCGGTACAAGCAATTTGAGGCAGCAGTGTTAATAGTTGCACTATTAAGCTGTCCAGATGAGAAACTTCTACACAAAAATATTTGCAAACCTCACTTTATTAAGCCATTGTGGGATATCTGTGTATACAGTGAGCTAATCGAAGGAAGGACACTCAGCAAACTCGAAGCTATAATATATAACATTAAGTATCCTGTTTTTTGTTTATTTTGTTCTTTATTTGTTTGTTGTTTATAGCACTTTGTGTACTGTGTATTTTTTCTAGCTAGTTTCACTGTGTGTGAAGTATTAACTGGTAATTGTCCACTCTTATTAAGCATCTGTTGGGTTGTTTGTTTATGATAACTTGTTGCAGTTAAACTCTTTTTTCTAGTGGCTCCTTTAGCTGTTTAAAACTTTCATTTAAAGGCTCACTGCTGCTTTTCAGCTGTGAGTAACATTTCTGCAGTTTGTTCTAAGTAGTGGGGATATTTGTAGCATTTCCATATTCAGGCTTGTATTTGGGCCTAGTGTTTGTGGAGGCTGTGTGTCTGAGCACATAATTCAGGGACATCTTGTTTTAGCCAAAGCCATCAGGCATTTCAGTGAGAGAGAATTGTTTGAGGTCATTGGCTGACTGAGGTCTCCTGGACTACAGCTTAGACTAAGCACCACATTGGTTCTTTTGAGATTTCTTTCTTAAAAGCTGTCTCAGGTTTCAACTTTCTGTTACCTAAGAAGCTCAGTTGTGAGTGTTCTGCCATTTTACAGTGAGCTAATCGAAGGAAGGACACTCAGCAACCTCGGAGCTATAATATACAACATTAAGTATCCTGCTTTTTGTTTATTTTGTTCTTTATTTCTTTGTTGTTTATAGCACTTTGTGTACTGTGTATTTTTTCTAGGAATTCACTGTGTGTGAGGTATTAACTGGAAATTGTCCACTCTTATTAAGCATCTGTTGAGTTGTTTGTTTATGATAACTTGTTGCAGTTAAACTCTTTTTTCTAGTGGCTCCTTTAGCTGATTAAACCTTTCATTTAAGGGCTTACTGCTGCTTTTCAGCTGTAACATTTCTGCAGTTTGTTCTAAGTAGTGGGGATATTTGTAGCATTTCCATATTCAGGCTTGTATTTGGGCCTAGTGTTTGTGGAGGCTGTGTGTCTGAGCACATAATTCAGGGACATCTTGTTTTAGCCAAAGCCATCAGGCATTTCAGTGAGAGAGAATTGTTTGAGGTCATTGGCTGACTGAGGTCTCCTGGACTACAGCTTAGACTAAGCACCACATTGGTTCTTTTGAGATTTCTTTCTTAAAAGCTGTCTCAGGTTTCAACTTTCTGTTACCTAAGAAGCTCAGTTGTGAGTGTTCTGCCATTTTACAGTGAGCTAATCGAAGGAAGGACACTCAGCAAACTCGGAGCTATAATATACAACATTAAGTATCCTGTTTTTTGTTTATTTTGTTCTTTATTTCTTTGTTGTTTATAGCACTTTGTGTACTGTGTATTTTTTCTAGGTATTCACTGTGTGTGAGGTATTAACTGGAAATTGTCCACTCTTACTAAGCATCTGTTGGGTTGTTTGTTTATGATAACTTGTTGCAGTTAAAGTCTTTTTTTTAGTGGCTCCTTTAGCTGATTAAACCTTTCATTTAAGGGCTTACTGCTGCTTTTCAGCTGTGAGTAACATTTCTGCAGTTTGTTCTAAGTAGTGGGGATATTTGTAGCATTTCCATATTCAGGCTTGTATTTGAGCCTAGTGTTTGTGGAGGCTGTGTGTCTGAGCACATAATTCAGGGACATCTTGTTTTAGCCAAAGCCATCAGGCATTTCAGTGAGAGAGAATTGTTTGAGGTCATTGGCTGACTGAGGTCTCCTGGACTACAGCTTAGACTAAGCAGCTCATTGGTTCTTTTGAGATTTCTTTCTTAAAAGCTGTCTCAGGTTTCAATTTCTGTTACCTAAGAAGCTCAGTTGTGAGTGTTCTGCCATTTTACAGTGAGCTAATCGAAGGAAGGACACTCAGCAAACTCGGAGCTATAATATATAACATTAAGTATCCTGTTTTTTGTTTATTTTGTTCTTTATTTCTTTGTTGTTTATAGCACTTTGTGTACTGTGTATTTTTTTTAGCTAGTTTCACTGTGTGTGAGGTATTAACTGGAAATTGTCCACTCTTATTAAGCATCTGTTGGGTTGTTTGTTTATGATAACTTGTTGCAGTTAAACTCTTTTTTCTAGTGGCTCCTTTAGATGTTTAAAACTTTCATTTAAAGGCTCACTGCTGCTTTTCAGCTGTGAGTAACATTTCTACAGTTTGTTCTAAGTAGTGGGGATATTTGTAGCATTTCCATATTCAGGCTTGTATTTGGGCCTAGTGTTTGTGGAGGCTGTGTGTCTGAGCACATAATTCAGGGACATCTTGTTTTAGCCAAAGCCATCAGGCATTTCAGTGAGAGAGAATTGTTTAAGGTCATTGGCTTACTAAGGTCTCATGGACTACAGCTTAGACTAAGCACCTCATTGGTTCTTTTGAGATTTCTTTCTTAAAAGCTGTCTCAGGTTTCAACTTTCTGTTACCTAAGAAGCTCAGTTGTGAGTGTTCTGCCATTTTACAGTGAGCTAATCGAAGGAAGGACACTCAACAAACTCAGAGCTATAATATATAACATTAAGTATCCTGTTTTTTGTTTATTTTGTTCTTTATTTCTTTGTTGTTTATAGCACTTTGTGTACTGTGTATTTTTTCTAGCTAGTTTCACTGTGTGTGAGGTATTAACTGGAAATTGTCCACTCTTATTAAGCATCTGTTGGGTTGTTTGTTTATTATAACTTGTTGCAGTTAAACTCTGTTTTCTAGTGGCTCCATTAGCTGTTTAAAACTTTCATTTAAAGGCTCACTGCTGCTTTTCAGCTGTGAGTAACATTTCTGCAGTTTGTTCTAAGTAGTGGGGATATTTGTAGCATTTCCATATTCAGGCTTGTATTTGGGCCTAGTGTTTGTGGAGGCTGTGTGTCTGAGCACATAATTCAGGGACATCTTGTTTTAGCCAAAGCCATCAGGCATTTCAGTGAGAGAGAATTGTTTGAGGTCATTGGCTGACTGAGGTCTCCTGGACTACAGGTTAGACTAAGCACCTCATTGGTTCTTTTGAGATTTCTTTCTTAAAAGCTGTCTCAGGTTTCAACTTTCTGTTACCTAAGAAGCTCAGTTGTGAGTGTTCTGCCATTTTACAGTGAGCTAATCGAAGGAAGGACACTCAGCAACCTCGGAGCTATAATATATAACATTAAGTATCCTGTTTTTTGTTTATTTTGTTCTTTATTTCTTTGTTGTTTATAGCACTTTGTGTGCTGTGTGTTTTTTCTAGCTAGTTTCACTGTGTGTGAAGTATTAACTGGTAATTGTCCACTCTTATTAAGCATCTGTTGGGTTGTTTGTTTATGATAACTTGTTGCAGTTAATCTCTTTTTTCTAGTGGCTCCTTAAGCTGTTTAAAACTTTCATTTAAAGGCTCACTGCTGCTTTTCAGCTGTGAGTAACATTTCTGCAGTTTGTTCTAAGTAGTGGGGATATTTGTAGCATTTCCATATTCAGGCTTGTATTTGGGCCTAGTGTTTGTGGAGGCTGTGTGTCTGAGCACATAATTCAGGGACATCTTGTTTTAGCCAAAGCCATCAGGCATTTCAGTGAGAGAGAATTGTTTGAGGTCATTGGCTGACTGAGGTCTCCTGGACTACAGCTTAGACTAAGCACCACATTGGTTCTTTTTAGATTTCTTTCTTAAAAGCTGTCTCAGGTTTCAACTTTCTGTTACCTAAGAAGCTCAGTTGTGAGTGTTCTGCCATTTTACAGTGAGCTAATCGAAGGAAGGACACTCAGCAAACTCGCAGCTATAATATACAACATTAAGTATCCTGTTTTTTGTTTATTTTGTTCTTTATTTCTTTGTTGTTTATAGCACTTTGTGTACTGTGTATTTTTTCTAGGTATTCACTGTGTGTGAGGTATTAACTGGAAATTGTCCACTCTTATTAAGCATCTGTTGGGTTGTTTGTTTATGATAACTTGTTGCAGTTAAAGTCTTTTTTTTAGTGGCTCCTTTAGCTGATTAAACCTTTCATTTAAAGGCTTACTGCTGCTTTTCAGCTGTGAGTAACATTTCTGCAGTTTGTTCTAAGTAGTGGGGATATTTGTAGCATTTCCATATTCAGGCTTGTATTTGAGCCTAGTGTTTGTGGAGGCTGTGTGTCTGAGCACATAATTCAGGGACATCTTGTTTTAGCCAAAGCCATCAGGCATTTCAGTGAGAGAGAATTGTTTGAGGTCATTGGCTGACTGAGGTCTCCTGGACTACAGCTTAGACTAAGCAGCTCATTGGTTCTTTTGAGATTTCTTTCTTAAAAGCTGTCTCAGGTTTCAACTTTCTGTTACCTAAGAAGCTCAGTTGTGAGTGTTCTGCCATTTTACAGTGAGCTAATCGAAGGAAGGACACTCAGCAAACTTGGAGCTATAATACATAACATTAAGTATCCTGTTTTTTGTTTATTTTGTTCTTTATTTCTTTGTTGTTTATAGCACTTTGTGTACTGTGTATTTTTTTAGCTAGTTTCACTGTGTGTGAGGTATTAACTGGAAATTGTCCACTCTTATTAAGCATCTGTTGGGTTGTTTGTTTATGATAACTTGTTGCAGTTAAACTCTTTTTTCTAGTGGCTCCTTTAGATGTTTAAAACTTTCATTTAAAGGCTCACTGCTGCTTTTCAGCTGTGAGTAACATTTCTACAGTTTGTTCTAAGTAGTGGGGATATTTGTAGCATTTCCATATTCAGGCTTGTATTTGGGCCTAGTGTTTGTGGAGGCTGTGTGTCTGAGCACATAATTCAGGGACATCTTGTTTTAGCCAAAGCCATCAGGCATTTCAGTGAGAGAGAATTGTTTGAGGTCATTGGCTTACTGAGGTCTCATGGACTACAGCTTAGACTAAGCACCTCATTGGTTCTTTTGAGATTTTTTCTTAAAAGCTGTCTCAGGTTTCAACTTTCTGTTACCTAAGAAGCTCAGTTGTGAGTGTTCTGCCATTTTACAGTGAGCTAATCGAAGGAAGGACACTCAGCAAACTCAGAGCTATAATATATAACATTAAGTATCCTGTTTTTTGTTTATTTTGTTCTTTATTTCTTTGTTGTTTATAGCACTTTGTGTACTGTGTATTTTTTCTAGCTAGTTTCACTGTGTGTGAGATATTAACTGGAAATTGTCCACTCTTATTAAGCATCTGTTGGGTTGTTTGTTTATGATAACTTGTTGCAGTTAAACTCTGTTTTCTAGTGGCTCCATTAGCTGTTTAAAACTTTCATTTAAAGGCTCACTGCTGCTTTTCAGCTGTGAGTAACATTTCTGCAGTTTGTTCTAAGTAGTGGGGATATTTGTAGCATTTTCATATTCAGGCTTGTATTTGGGCCTAGTGTTTGTGGAGGCTGTGTGTCTGAGCACATAATTCAGGGACATCTTGTTTTAGCCAAAGCCATCAGGCATTTCAGTGAGAGAGAATTGTTTGAGGTCATTGGCTGACTGAGGTCTCCTGGACTACAGCTTAGACTAAGCACCTCATTGGTTCTTTGAGATTTCTTTCTTAAAAGCTGTCTCAGGTTTCAACTTTCTGTTACCTAAGAAGCTCAGTTGTGAGTGTTCTGCCATTTTACAGTGAGCTAATCGAAGGAAGGACACTCAGCAACCTCGGAGCTATAATATATAACATTAAGTATCCTGTTTTTTGTTTATTTTGTTCTTTATTTCTTTGTTGTTTATAGCACTTTGTGTGCTGTGTGTTTTTCCTAGCTAGTTTCACTGTGTGTGAGGTATTAACTGGAAATTGTACACTCTTATTAAGCATCTGTTGGGTTGTTTGTTTATGATAACTTGTTGCAGTTAAAGTCTTTTTCCTAGTGGCTCCTTTAGCTGTTTAAAACTTTCATTTAAAGGCTCACTGCTGCTTTTCAGCTGTGAGTAACATTTCTTCAGTTTGTTCTAAGTAGTGGGGATATTTGTAGCATTTCCATATTCAGGCTTGTATTTGGGCCTAGTGTTTGTGGAGGCTGTGTGTCTGAGCACATAATTCAGGGACATCTTGTTTTAGCCAAAGCCATCAGGCATTTCAGTGAGAGAGAATTGTTTGAGGTCATTGGCTGACTGAGGTCTCCTGGACTACAGCTTAGACTAAGCACCTCATTGGTTCTTTTGAGATTTCTTTCTTAAAAGCTGTCTCAGGTTTCAACTTTCTGTTACCTAAGAAGCTCAGTTGTGAGTGTTCTGCCATTTTACAGTGAGCTAATCAATGGAAGGACACTCAGCAAACTCGGAGCTATAATATATAACATTAAGTATCCTGTTTTTTGTTTATTTTGTTCTTTATTTCTTTGTTGTTTATAGCACTTTTTGTACTGTGTATTTTTATTTTTATTTATTTATTTTTATTTTACATTTGTTAACCGGGAGAGTCCGACTGGATACATGTCCATTTTCAGCGGAGGCCCGGGGAGAAAAGCTCCAAGTGCATAACAGACATATGAACATTGTTAATGCAAAAAAGGAAGATAGTTGAGTTCTAAATACAATATAAAGATACATCACATCTTGGGAAAAAAAACAACAGCAGCATATAAAAAAAAACATAGGTCAGTTACAAAGGCGAGGCGCCTTGTTAAAAAGCGGTTAAGGATAGTGAGGTAAGAGAAGGGTAAATGATAGTGGTTAATCAGGTTTGGAACAGGGACATTGCCAGAGAGTATTGAGATGGGGTTTAAGCTTTTTTTTGAATTGTAGGAGTGAGGGTTCTGAGGTGAGCATGGTCGGTAGGGAGTTCCACATTTTACCTACAAAATTTGAGAATAGAGAATCCCCAGCAGAATTATTGGCTTTGGTAGTTTGAGTTAAGATCTTATTGGATGAGCGTAAAGATTGCAGGTTAATATAGGGGTGAATGATGTTTTTCAGAGCTGGTGTTTTCTCTGGGTGATACAGTATCTGGTGAGCCGTTTTGAGCTGGTTGAAATGGAGTTGGCTGGAAAACTCTAACCACCCTAGTTGCTTCAAGTTAGTGCAGTGGTGCATTCTAAAGGTGGAATTTGTGGCAAATCTAGCTATGTGATTATAACAAGAAGCAAGTTTGTTAAGGGTTGTCTTGTTTAGGTTTGTAAAGAGGGGGGAGGCATAGAAAAGAGTTGATAGTAGGTGTGTGCTGGCAATTGTAATTTTAGCGTGAGGAGTGAGAAAGTGTTTTACTTTATAGTGAGAGCCAAGCTTTTTATTGACGGTTTTGATGGTAAGATTGAAATGGGTGTCAAATCTAAGGGAGTTATCAATGGTAACACCTAATAGCTTTGTGTGAGCTTCTGGTGATATAGTGATTCCATTGGAGGATGTAATAGGGAAGGTGGGGGGAAGAATCTTGTTAGTGGGTGAGAAAGTAAGTAGTTTTGTTTTGTAGGGGTTGAGAACTAGTTGTCAACTTGAAAACCATTTTTCTATTAGGTTGAAGGTGTCTTGGGTTGAAGCAGTGAGGTCTGCCAGGTTGGAGGCAGTGCTGATGATAGTCGAATCATCTGCATATTGAATGCATGTGGCATGGGGGGTGATTGTGGGCAGGTCATTAACAAAGATGGTGAAGAGAAGAGGGCCAAGAATAGATCCTTGGGGAACTCCAAGTGTAACAGGTAGGCATGTAGATAATTTGTCCTGCCATAGAACAGCCTGTTGCCTATTGGACAGGTAGGATTGGAACCATTTCAGCGTGGAATTGCTGAGTGATAGTTTTTTTAATGTATGGAGGAGTTGAATGTGGTTCACCATATCAAAGGCCTTGGAGAGGTCTAAGAAAAGAGCAGATGATAGTTTATTATTGTTTCTGAAGTTATTGATGGTATTAGAAAAGGATAGTAGGGCTGATGTGGTACTGTGATTTGGCCTGAAGCCATGTTGGGAGTTAGCTAGAATTTTATTTTTGGTGAGGTGTTCCATCAGTTGTTTGTGGACACACTTTTCCATAATTTTGGCCAGGGGTGAGAGTATAGCTATAGGTCTGTAGTTGGTTAGCTCTAGTGAGCTACCACCTTTATGGAGAGGAATAATGTGGGACATTTTCCATATGGAGGGGATGAAGGCTTCTGACAAGGTACGGTTTATGATTATGGAGACGGGATAGGAAATAGCCTCAGCTGCTTTTTGCAGAAACTCAGCTGGGAGAAGGTCAGCTGCTAGCTTAGTGGGTTTTAGTTTTTTAAGAAGAGATGTTATAAAGGATATGGGTACTGGATCGAAGGTAAATAGATGATCTGATGTAGTTGTAGTATTCTGCTGGCTAGGGTAGTGGAGTGGGCTGGTTGTTTGTTTGAATTGTGTGGCCAGGGATTGTATAGTTTCTGTGAAGAAACTATTGAATGTGTTAGCAATGTTTACAGGGCACTGTTGTTTGCAAGTTGTTGGAGTGGGGTTGGTTGCCTGGCCTGGGTGCAGGAGCTTGTTTAAGCCTGCCCAGAATTTTTGTGGATTATTAAGGTGTTTGTGTTGGAGGTGGAGGAAGAAGTTTTTTATCATTTAAGATCATTCTTTTAGTTTCATTTCTAAGTTGCGGAAGGTTTGGTGGGAGTGTGGGTCTTTAGAGGTACGCCATGTGACCCACATCTTGTTTCTAGATAGGATTTTGGATTTTGTTTCCTTAGAGAGCCATGGTGCGGTTTTGGTTTTAGTTCTAATGGACCGTATTGGAGCATGGGAATCTAGAATCTTGAGGAAGGTGGTGTTGAAGTAGATAACTGCCTCTTCAAGAGGAAGAGACTTGAGTATTGTCCAGTTGTGGGCTTTAAGTTCAGTTTGAAAAATGGTGGCATTGAATTTATTATTGTTCCTGATTTTTTTTATGGTTGTAAGAAGGGGGGTGATTTTCTTGAATTTGATAACATAGGTGAGTAAGTGATCACTCATGTCCTCTGGGTAAGTACCTGCTGAGTACTGGTCAGGATCTTTATTAGTAAGGATCCATTCCAGGGTGCTGTCTTTGTTTTGGGGTTTACCTAGTCTGGTAGGAGTGGATATGAGCTGAGAAAAGCCATGTAGATTTATGCTGCTAGATGGGGAGCTAGATGAGAAGGAATTCCAATCGATGTTGAAGTCACCTAACACTATGGATTCCTGGGGGTGAGTTTGAGTTAACCAGTGGAGAAAGTCCTCTAAGGTTTTGTTATTATTGTTGCCTGGGGGGATGTAAATACATGCTATATTTATGCTTTTATGTTTGTTTGGTTGAAGTTTCACAAGTAGAATTTCGGCATTGTTTGTTAGGATTTTTTCTAGCTAGTTTCACCCTCCTGCATGAACTGGTTCTCCAGCTATTTATCAAACAGATTCCAAGCTGTAATAAGGAAAAAGGCCACTTCTTCTTTCCTTAGTACCCCCACTGGAGTTCCCCAAGGATCCATTCTTGGTCCCCTTCTTTTCAATATATTTATAAATGATTTCCACAAATCCATTCCCTTCTCAAACATCATCCAATATGCTGATGATTCTACCATCATCTGTTCTGCCACATCTTCTTCTTTGCTTCAAAAGCTTACTCAAGAAGCTTTTTCAACTACTGAACATTGGATGAAATTAAACCACCTAGCACTCAATGCCTCCAAAACTAAACTAATGGTATTTACCCTCTCTAAAACTACCCCCTTCGACATAAACACATTCTCAATTACTAGTCAAAATAACTCACCCCTGGAACTGGTGGTTGAAACCAAGTTACTTGGTGTTCAAATTGGCAACCAGCTTAATTTCAATTCCCATATACAACTAAATATTAAAATAACCCATCAAAAACTTGGCATGCTCTCACAGAATCAGTACCTTACAAGCTCCTCTAAAATCACTCTTGCTTCTTCCTTTCTCATCCCTTCCCTTCTCTACAGGGCACCATTGCTGACTAATCTTCAGTCCTCTCTAAAAAAACAACTTTCCTCTTGCTATAACAAAATCGCTAAATTCGCTAACAGACACAGGTCCTCCACCCACCACTGTTCTTCTCTCCAAAAACAAAATTGGCTGGAACTACCTAATCACCTCATCCATACACAGCTAACTTTAGCCCACAAGCTCATTCTCAACCCCTCTCTCTGTCCCTCCTTGTCTTCCACCTTTAAAATGCATCTACCCAATAGAGTTTTAAGGTCTAACAACCAAAACCTACTAGAAGTTCATAAACCTTCACATCCCCCAGGCAAAAACTTACTATCCTTTACTCTAGCCCGTATCTGGAACTCACTCCCACCATCCATCCGTACCACTTCCAACCACTACATGTTCAAAAAATCTCTTCATATACATCTAAAGTCCCAATGGGAATGCTCTTGTTCCCACCCCTCATAAATATACGATATTTCTATCCTCCCTTCACACTCATGTTACTTCTCCTCACAAAGCTTATGTTCCCTACTAAATACCCAGTATGTATGCATATAATAATGTCTTTTGCTCAGCATATTCACTTCACATTATCTTTCACTAACTATAGTGTGAATGCTTTCAGAAATTTGAACTCAAATGTATTATCCTTAGTTTTGTATATTTATTATTAGCAGTCCTTGTAATTACCTAATTTGTCTGTTTTTGAAGTTTAGTTTTTGTATAAATTTGTATTAGTTTTTGTATAATTATTAGTTGAAGTCTTCTGTATGTACCTAGTTTGTCTGTTTTTGGAGCTTTTCTCCCCAGGACTCCATTGAAAATGGGTTCTTTTTGGCCCAATGGACTATCCTGGTAAACCAACTGCAAATAAATAAATAAAATAAATAGTTTCACTGTGTGTGAGGTATTAACTGGAAATTGTCCACTCTTATTAAGCATCTGTTGGGTTGTTTGTTTATGATAACTTGTTGCAGTTAAAGTATTTTTAGTGGCTCCTTTAGCTGTTTAAACCTTTCATTTAAAGGCTCACTGCTGCTTTTCAGCTGTGAGTAACATTTCTGCAGTTTGTTCTAAGTAGTGGGGATATTTGTAGCATTTCCATATTCAGGCTTGTATTTGGGCCTAGTGTTTGTGGAGGCTGTGTGTCTGAGCACATAATTCAGGGACATCTTGTTTTAGCCAAAGCCATCAGGCATTTCAGTGAGAGAGAATTGTTTGAGGTCATTGGCTGACTGAGGTCTCCTGGACTACAGCTTAGACTAAGCACCTCATTGGTTCTTTTGAGATTTCTTTCTTAAAAGCTGTCTCAGGTTTCAACTTTCTGTTACCTAAGAAGCTCAGTTGTGAGTGTTCTGCCATTTTACAGTGAGCTAATCGAAGGAAGGACACTCAGCAAACTCGGAGCTATAATATATAACATTAAGTATCCTGTTTTTGTTTATTTTGTTCTTTATTTCTTTGTTGTTTATAGCACTTTGTGTACTGTGTATTTTTTCTAGCTAGTTTCACTGTGTGTGAGGTATTAACTGGAAATTGTCCACTCTTATTAAGCATCTGTTGGGTTGTTTGTTTATGATAACTTGTTGCAGTTAAACTCTTTTTCTAGTGGCTCCTTTAGCTGTTTAAAACTTTCATTTAAAGGCTCACTGCTGCTTTTCAGCTGTGAGTAACATTTCTGCAGTTTGTTCTAAGTAGTGGGGATATTTGTAGCATTTCCATATTCAGGCTTGTATTTGGGCCTAGTGTTTGTGGAGGCTGTGTGTCTGAGCACATAATTCAGGGACATCTTGTTTTAGCCAAAGCCATCAGGCATTTCAGTGAGAGAGAATTGTTTGAGGTCATTGGCTGACTGAGGTCTCCTGGACTACAGCTTAGACTAAGCACCTCATTGGTTCTTTTGAGATTTCTTTCTTAAAAGCTGTCTCAGGTTTCAACTTTCTGTTACCTAAGAAGCTCAGTTGTGAGTGTTCTGCCATTTTACAGTGAGCTAATCGAAGGAAGGACACTCAGCAAACTCAGAGCTATAATATATAACATTAAGTATCCTGTTTTTGTTTATTTTGTTCTTTATTTCTTTGTTGTTTATAGCACTTTGTGTACTGTGTATTTTTCTAGCTAGTTTCACTGTGTGTGAGGTATTAACTGGAAATTGTCCACTCTTATTAAGCATCTGTTGGGTTGTTTGTTTATGATAACTTGTTGCAGTTAAACTCTTTTTCTAGTGGCTCCTTTAGCTGTTTAAAACTTTCATTTAAAGGCTCACTGCTGCTTTTCAGCTGTGAGTAACATTTCTGCAGTTTGTTCTAAGTAGTGGGGATATTTGTAGCATTTCCATATTCAGGCTTGTATTTGGGCCTAGTGTTTGTGGAGGCTGTGTGTCTGAGCACATAATTCAGGGACATCTTGTTTTAGCCAAAGCCATCAGGCATTTCAGTGAGAGAGAATTGTTTGAGGTCATTGGCTGACTGAGGTCCCCTGGACTACAGCTTAGACTAAGCACCTCATTGGTTCTTTTGAGATTTCTTTCTTAAAAGCTGTCTCGGGTTTCAACTTTCTGTTACCTAAGAAGCTCAGTTGTGAGTGTTCTGCCATTTTACACTGAGCTAATCGAAGGAAGGACACTCAGCAAACTCGAAGCTCTAATATATAACATTAAGTATCCTTTTTTTGTTTATTTTGTTCTTTATTTCTTTGTTATTTATAGCACTTTGTGTACTGTGTACTTTTCTAGCTAGTTTCACTGTGTGTGAGGTATTAACTGGAAATTGTCCACTTTTATTAAGCATCTGTTGGGTTGTTTGTTTCTGATAACTTGTTGCAGTTAAACTCTTTTTTTAGTGGCTCCTTTAGCTGTTTAAAACTTTCATTTAAAGGCTCACTGCTGCTTTTCAGCTGTGAGTAACATTTCTGCAGTTTGTTCTAAGTAGTGGGGATATTTGTAGCATTTCCATATTCAGGCTTGTATTTGGGCCTAGTGTTTGTGGAGGCTGTGTGTCTGAGCACATAATTCAGGGACATCTTGTTTTAGCCAAAGCCATCAGGCATTTCAGTGAGAGAGAATTGTTTGAGGTCATTGGCTGACTGAGGTCTCCTGGACTACAGCTTAGACTAAGCACCTCATTGGTTCTTTTGAGATTTCTTTCTTAAAAGCTGTCTCAGGTTTCAACTTTCTGTTACCTAAGAAGCTCAGTTGTGAGTGTTCTGCCATTTTACAGTGAGCTAATCGAAGGAAGGACACTCAGCAAACTCGGAGCTATAATATATAACATTAAGTATCCTGTTTTTGTTTATTTTGTTCTTTATTTCTTTGTTGTTTATAGCACTTTGTGTACTGTGTATTTTTCTAGCTAGTTTCACTGTGTGTGAGGTATTAACTGGAAATTGTCCACTCTTATTAAGCATCTGTTGGGTTGTTTGTTTATGATAACTTGTTGCAGTTAAACTCATTTTCTAGTGGCTCCTTTAGCTGTTTAAAACTTTCATTTAAAGGCTCACTGCTGCTTTTCAGCTGTGAGTAACATTTCTGCAGTTTGTTCTAAGTAGTGGGGATATTTGTAGCATTTCCATATTCAGGCTTGTATTTGGGCCTAGTGTTTGTGGAGGCTGTGTGTCTGAGCACATAATTCAGGGACATCTTGTTTTAGCCAAAGCCATCAGGCATTTCAGTGAGAGAGAATTGTTTGAGGTCATTGGCTGACTGAGGTCTCCTGGACTACAGCTTAGACTAAGCACCTCATTGGTTCTTTTGAGATTTCTTTCTTAAAAGCTGTCTCAGGTTTCAACTTTCTGTTACCTAAGAAGCTCAGTTGTGAGTGTTCTGCCATTTTACAGTGAGCTAATCGAAGGAAGGACACTCAGCAAACTCGGAGCTATAATATATAACATTAAGTATCCTGTTTTTGTTTATTTTGTTCTTTATTTCTTTGTTGTTTATAGCACTTTGTGTACTGTGTATTTTTCTAGCTAGTTTCACTGTGTGTGAGGTATTAACTGGAAATTGTCCACTCTTATTAAGCATCTGTTGGGTTGTTTGTTTATGATAACTTGTTGCAGTTAAACTCTTTTTCTAGTGGCTCCTTTAGCTGTTTAAAACTTTCATTTAAAGGCTCACTGCTGCTTTTCAGCTGTGAGTAACATTTCTGCAGTTTGTTCTAAGTAGTGGGGATATTTGTAGCATTTCCATATTCAGGCTTGTATTTGGGCCTAGTGTTTGTGGAGGCTGTGTGTCTGAGCACATAATTCAGGGACATCTTGTTTTAGCCAAAGCCATCAGGCATTTCAGTGAGAGAGAATTGTTTGAGGTCATTGGCTGACTGAGGTCTCCTGGACTACAGCTTAGACTAAGCACCTCATTGGTTCTTTTGAGATTTCTTTCTTAAAAGCTGTCTCAGGTTTCAACTTTCTGTTACCTAAGAAGCTCAGTTGTGAGTGTTCTGCCATTTTACAGTGAGCTAATCGAAGGAAGGACACTCAGCAAACTCAGAGCTATAATATATAACATTAAGTATCCTGTTTTTGTTTATTTTGTTCTTTATTTCTTTGTTGTTTATAGCACTTTGTGTACTGTGTATTTTTCTAGCTAGTTTCACTGTGTGTGAGGTATTAACTGGAAATTGTCCACTCTTATTAAGCATCTGTTGGGTTGTTTGTTTATGATAACTTGTTGCAGTTAAACTCTTTTTCTAGTGGCTCCTTTAGCTGTTTAAAACTTTCATTTAAAGGCTCACTGCTGCTTTTCAGCTGTGAGTAACATTTCTGCAGTTTGTTCTAAGTAGTGGGGATATTTGTAGCATTTCCATATTCAGGCTTGTATTTGGGCCTAGTGTTTGTGGAGGCTGTGTGTCTGAGCACATAATTCAGGGACATCTTGTTTTAGCCAAAGCCATCAGGCATTTCAGTGAGAGAGAATTGTTTGAGGTCATTGGCTGACTGAGGTCTCCTGGACTACAGCTTAGACTAAGCACCTCATTGGTTCTTTTGAGATTTCTTTCTTAAAAGCTGTCTCAGGTTTCAACTTTCTGTTACCTAAGAAGCTCAGTTGTGAGTGTTCTGCCATTTTACAGTGAGCTAATCGAAGGAAGGACACTCAGCAAACTCGGAGCTATAATATATAACATTAAGTATCCTGTTTTTGTTTATTTTGTTCTTTATTTCTTTGTTGTTTATAGCACTTTGTGTACTGTGTATTTTTCTAGCTAGTTTCACTGTGTGTGAGGTATTAACTGGAAATTGTCCACTCTTATTAAGCATCTGTTGGGTTGTTTGTTTATGATAACTTGTTGCAGTTAAACTCTTTTTCTAGTGGCTCCTTTAGCTGTTTAAAACTTTCATTTAAAGGCTCACTGCTGCTTTTCAGCTGTGAGTAACATTTCTGCAGTTTGTTCTAAGTAGTGGGGATATTTGTAGCATTTCCATATTCAGGCTTGTATTTGGGCCTAGTGTTTGTGGAGGCTGTGTGTCTGAGCACATAATTCAGGGACATCTTGTTTTAGCCAAAGCCATCAGGCATTTCAGTGAGAGAGAATTGTTTGAGGTCATTGGCTGACTGAGGTCTCCTGGACTACAGCTTAGACTAAGCACCTCATTGGTTCTTTTGAGATTTCTTTCTTAAAAGCTGTCTCAGGTTTCAACTTTCTGTTACCTAAGAAGCTCAGTTGTGAGTGTTCTGCCATTTTACAGTGAGCTAATCGAAGGAAGGACACTCAGCAAACTCGGAGCTATAATATATAACATTAAGTATCCTGTTTTTGTTTATTTTGTTCTTTATTTCTTTGTTGTTTATAGCACTTTGTGTACTGTGTATTTTTCTAGCTAGTTTCACTGTGTGTGAGGTATTAACTGGAAATTGTCCACTCTTATTAAGCATCTGTTGGGTTGTTTGTTTATGATAACTTGTTGCAGTTAAACTCTTTTTCTAGTGGCTCCTTTAGCTGTTTAAAACTTTCATTTAAAGGCTCACTGCTGCTTTTCAGCTGTGAGTAACATTTCTGCAGTTTGTTCTAAGTAGTGGGGATATTTGTAGCATTTCCATATTCAGGCTTGTATTTGGGCCTAGTGTTTGTGGAGGCTGTGTGTCTGAGCACATAATTCAGGGACATCTTGTTTTAGCCAAAGCCATCAGGCATTTCAGTGAGAGAGAATTGTTTGAGGTCATTGGCTGACTGAGGTCTCCTGGACTACAGCTTAGACTAAGCACCTCATTGGTTCTTTTGAGATTTCTTTCTTAAAAGCTGTCTCAGGTTTCAACTTTCTGTTACCTAAGAAGCTCAGTTGTGAGTGTTCTGCCATTTTACAGTGAGCTAATCGAAGGAAGGACACTCAGCAAACTCGGAGCTATAATATATAACATTAAGTATCCTGTTTTTGTTTATTTTGTTCTTTATTTCTTTGTTGTTTATAGCACTTTGTGTACTGTGTATTTTTCTAGCTAGTTTCACTGTGTGTGAGGTATTAACTGGAAATTGTCCACTCTTATTAAGCATCTGTTGGGTTGTTTGTTTATGATAACTTGTTGCAGTTAAACTCTTTTTTCTAGTGGCTCCTTTAGCTGTTTAAAACTTTCATTTAAAGGCTCACTGCTGCTTTTCAGCTGTGAGTAACATTTCTGCAGTTTGTTCTAAGTAGTGGGGATATTTGTAGCATTTCCATATTCAGGCTTGTATTTGGGCCTAGTGTTTGTGGAGGCTGTGTGTCTGAGCACATAATTCAGGGACATCTTGTTTTAGCCAAAGCCATCAGGCATTTCAGTGAGAGAGAATTGTTTGAGGTCATTGGCTGACTGAGGTCTCCTGGACTACAGCTTAGACTAAGCACCTCATTGGTTCTTTTGAGATTTCTTTCTTAAAAGCTGTCTCAGGTTTCAACTTTCTGTTACCTAAGAAGCTCAGTTGTGAGTGTTCTGCCATTTTACAGTGAGCTAATCGAAGGAAGGACACTCAGCAAACTCAGAGCTATAATATATAACATTAAGTATCCTGTTTTTGTTTATTTTGTTCTTTATTTCTTTGTTGTTTATAGCACTTTGTGTACTGTGTATTTTTTCTAGCTAGTTTCACTGTGTGTGAGGTATTAACTGGAAATTGTCCACTCTTATTAAGCATCTGTTGGGTTGTTTGTTTATGATAACTTGTTGCAGTTAAACTCTTTTTCTAGTGGCTCCTTTAGCTGTTTAAAACTTTCATTTAAAGGCTCACTGCTGCTTTTCAGCTGTGAGTAACATTTCTGCAGTTTGTTCTAAGTAGTGGGGATATTTGTAGCATTTCCATATTCAGGCTTGTATTTGGGCCTAGTGTTTGTGGAGGCTGTGTGTCTGAGCACATAATTCAGGGACATCTTGTTTTAGCCAAAGCCATCAGGCATTTCAGTGAGAGAGAATTGTTTGAGGTCATTGGCTGACTGAGGTCTCCTGGACTACAGCTTAGACTAAGCACCTCATTGGTTCTTTTGAGATTTCTTTCTTAAAAGCTGTCTCAGGTTTCAACTTTCTGTTACCTAAGAAGCTCAGTTGTGAGTGTTCTGCCATTTTACAGTGAGCTAATCGAAGGAAGGACACTCAGCAAACTCGGAGCTATAATATATAACATTAAGTATCCTGTTTTTTGTTTATTTTGTTCTTTATTTCTTTGTTGTTTATAGCACTTTGTGTACTGTGTATTTTTCTAGCTAGTTTCACTGTGTGTGAGGTATTAACTGGAAATTGTCCACTCTTATTAAGCATCTGTTGGGTTGTTTGTTTATGATAACTTGTTGCAGTTAAACTCTTTTTTCTAGTGGCTCCTTTAGCTGTTTAAAACTTTCATTTAAAGGCTCACTGCTGCTTTTCAGCTGTGAGTAACATTTCTGCAGTTTGTTCTAAGTAGTGGGGATATTTGTAGCATTTCCATATTCAGGCTTGTATTTGGGCCTAGTGTTTGTGGAGGCTGTGTGTCTGAGCACATAATTCAGGGACATCTTGTTTTAGCCAAAGCCATCAGGCATTTCAGTGAGAGAGAATTGTTTGAGGTCATTGGCTGACTGAGGTCTCCTGGACTACAGCTTAGACTAAGCACCTCATTGGTTCTTTTGAGATTTCTTTCTTAAAAGCTGTCTCAGGTTTCAACTTTCTGTTACCTAAGAAGCTCAGTTGTGAGTGTTCTGCCATTTTACAGTGAGCTAATCGAAGGAAGGACACTCAGCAAACTCAGAGCTATAATATATAACATTAAGTATCCTGTTTTTTGTTTATTTTGTTCTTTATTTCTTTGTTGTTTATAGCACTTTGTGTACTGTGTATTTTTCTAGCTAGTTTCACTGTGTGTGAGGTATTAACTGGAAATTGTCCACTCTTATTAAGCATCTGTTGGGTTGTTTGTTTATGATAACTTGTTGCAGTTAAACTCTTTTTTCTAGTGGCTCCTTTAGCTGTTTAAAACTTTCATTTAAAGGCTCACTGCTGCTTTTCAGCTGTGAGTAACATTTCTGCAGTTTGTTCTAAGTAGTGGGGATATTTGTAGCATTTCCATATTCAGGCTTGTATTTGGGCCTAGTGTTTGTGGAGGCTGTGTGTCTGAGCACATAATTCAGGGACATCTTGTTTTAGCCAAAGCCATCAGGCATTTCAGTGAGAGAGAATTGTTTGAGGTCATTGGCTGACTGAGGTCTCCTGGACTACAGCTTAGACTAAGCACCTCATTGGTTCTTTTGAGATTTCTTTCTTAAAAGCTGTCTCAGGTTTCAACTTTCTGTTACCTAAGAAGCTCAGTTGTGAGTGTTCTGCCATTTTACAGTGAGCTAATCGAAGGAAGGACACTCAGCAAACTCGGAGCTATAATATATAACATTAAGTATCCTGTTTTTGTTTATTTTGTTCTTTATTTCTTTGTTGTTTATAGCACTTTGTGTACTGTGTATTTTTTCTAGCTAGTTTCACTGTGTGTGAGGTATTAACTGGAAATTGTCCACTCTTATTAAGCATCTGTTGGGTTGTTTGTTTATGATAACTTGTTGCAGTTAAACTCTTTTTCTAGTGGCTCCTTTAGCTGTTTAAAACTTTCATTTAAAGGCTCACTGCTGCTTTTCAGCTGTGAGTAACATTTCTGCAGTTTGTTCTAAGTAGTGGGGATATTTGTAGCATTTCCATATTCAGGCTTGTATTTGGGCCTAGTGTTTGTGGAGGCTGTGTGTCTGAGCACATAATTCAGGGACATCTTGTTTTAGCCAAAGCCATCAGGCATTTCAGTGAGAGAGAATTGTTTGAGGTCATTGGCTGACTGAGGTCTCCTGGACTACAGCTTAGACTAAGCACCTCATTGGTTCTTTTGAGATTTCTTTCTTAAAAGCTGTCTCAGGTTTCAACTTTCTGTTACCTAAGAAGCTCAGTTGTGAGTGTTCTGCCATTTTACAGTGAGCTAATCGAAGGAAGGACACTCAGCAAACTCAGAGCTATAATATATAACATTAAGTATCCTGTTTTTGTTTATTTTGTTCTTTATTTCTTTGTTGTTTATAGCACTTTGTGTACTGTGTATTTTTTCTAGCTAGTTTCACTGTGTGTGAGGTATTAACTGGAAATTGTCCACTCTTATTAAGCATCTGTTGGGTTGTTTGTTTATGATAACTTGTTGCAGTTAAACTCTTTTTCTAGTGGCTCCTTTAGCTGTTTAAAACTTTCATTTAAAGGCTCACTGCTGCTTTTCAGCTGTGAGTAACATTTCTGCAGTTTGTTCTAAGTAGTGGGGATATTTGTAGCATTTCCATATTCAGGCTTGTATTTGGGCCTAGTGTTTGTGGAGGCTGTGTGTCTGAGCACATAATTCAGGGACATCTTGTTTTAGCCAAAGCCATCAGGCATTTCAGTGAGAGAGAATTGTTTGAGGTCATTGGCTGACTGAGGTCTCCTGGACTACAGCTTAGACTAAGCACCTCATTGGTTCTTTTGAGATTTCTTTCTTAAAAGCTGTCTCAGGTTTCAACTTTCTGTTACCTAAGAAGCTCAGTTGTGAGTGTTCTGCCATTTTACAGTGAGCTAATCGAAGGAAGGACACTCAGCAAACTCGGAGCTATAATATATAACATTAAGTATCCTGTTTTTGTTTATTTTGTTCTTTATTTCTTTGTTGTTTATAGCACTTTGTGTACTGTGTATTTTTTCTAGCTAGTTTCACTGTGTGTGAGGTATTAACTGGAAATTGTCCACTCTTATTAAGCATCTGTTGGGTTGTTTGTTTATGATAACTTGTTGCAGTTAAACTCTTTTTCTAGTGGCTCCTTTAGCTGTTTAAAACTTTCATTTAAAGGCTCACTGCTGCTTTTCAGCTGTGAGTAACATTTCTGCAGTTTGTTCTAAGTAGTGGGGATATTTGTAGCATTTCCATATTCAGGCTTGTATTTGGGCCTAGTGTTTGTGGAGGCTGTGTGTCTGAGCACATAATTCAGGGACATCTTGTTTTAGCCAAAGCCATCAGGCATTTCAGTGAGAGAGAATTGTTTGAGGTCATTGGCTGACTGAGGTCTCCTGGACTACAGCTTAGACTAAGCACCTCATTGGTTCTTTTGAGATTTCTTTCTTAAAAGCTGTCTCAGGTTTCAACTTTCTGTTACCTAAGAAGCTCAGTTGTGAGTGTTCTGCCATTTTACAGTGAGCTAATCGAAGGAAGGACACTCAGCAAACTCGGAGCTATAATATATAACATTAAGTATCCTGTTTTTGTTTATTTTGTTCTTTATTTCTTTGTTGTTTATAGCACTTTGTGTACTGTGTATTTTTCTAGCTAGTTTCACTGTGTGTGAGGTATTAACTGGAAATTGTCCACTCTTATTAAGCATCTGTTGGGTTGTTTGTTTATGATAACTTGTTGCAGTTAAACTCTTTTTTCTAGTGGCTCCTTTAGCTGTTTAAAACTTTCATTTAAAGGCTCACTGCTGCTTTTCAGCTGTGAGTAACATTTCTGCAGTTTGTTCTAAGTAGTGGGGATATTTGTAGCATTTCCATATTCAGGCTTGTATTTGGGCCTAGTGTTTGTGGAGGCTGTGTGTCTGAGCACATAATTCAGGGACATCTTGTTTTAGCCAAAGCCATCAGGCATTTCAGTGAGAGAGAATTGTTTGAGGTCATTGGCTGACTGAGGTCTCCTGGACTACAGCTTAGACTAAGCACCTCATTGGTTCTTTTGAGATTTCTTTCTTAAAAGCTGTCTCAGGTTTCAACTTTCTGTTACCTAAGAAGCTCAGTTGTGAGTGTTCTGCCATTTTACAGTGAGCTAATCGAAGGAAGGACACTCAGCAAACTCGGAGCTATAATATATAACATTAAGTATCCTGTTTTTTGTTTATTTTGTTCTTTATTTCTTTGTTGTTTATAGCACTTTGTGTACTGTGTATTTTTTCTAGCTAGTTTCACTGTGTGTGAGGTATTAACTGGAAATTGTCCACTCTTATTAAGCATCTGTTGGGTTGTTTGTTTATGATAACTTGTTGCAGTTAAACTCTTTTTCTAGTGGCTCCTTTAGCTGTTTAAAACTTTCATTTAAAGGCTCACTGCTGCTTTTCAGCTGTGAGTAACATTTCTGCAGTTTGTTCTAAGTAGTGGGGATATTTGTAGCATTTCCATATTCAGGCTTGTATTTGGGCCTAGTGTTTGTGGAGGCTGTGTGTCTGAGCACATAATTCAGGGACATCTTGTTTTAGCCAAAGCCATCAGGCATTTCAGTGAGAGAGAATTGTTTGAGGTCATTGGCTGACTGAGGTCTCCTGGACTACAGCTTAGACTAAGCACCTCATTGGTTCTTTTGAGATTTCTTTCTTAAAAGCTGTCTCAGGTTTCAACTTTCTGTTACCTAAGAAGCTCAGTTGTGAGTGTTCTGCCATTTTACAGTGAGCTAATCGAAGGAAGGACACTCAGCAAACTCGGAGCTATAATATATAACATTAAGTATCCTGTTTTTTGTTTATTTTGTTCTTTATTTCTTTGTTGTTTATAGCACTTTGTGTACTGTGTATTTTTCTAGCTAGTTTCACTGTGTGTGAGGTATTAACTGGAAATTGTCCACTCTTATTAAGCATCTGTTGGGTTGTTTGTTTATGATAACTTGTTGCAGTTAAACTCTTTTTCTAGTGGCTCCTTTAGCTGTTTAAAACTTTCATTTAAAGGCTCACTGCTGCTTTTCAGCTGTGAGTAACATTTCTGCAGTTTGTTCTAAGTAGTGGGGATATTTGTAGCATTTCCATATTCAGGCTTGTATTTGGGCCTAGTGTTTGTGGAGGCTGTGTGTCTGAGCACATAATTCAGGGACATCTTGTTTTAGCCAAAGCCATCAGGCATTTCAGTGAGAGAGAATTGTTTGAGGTCATTGGCTGACTGAGGTCTCCTGGACTACAGCTTAGACTAAGCACCTCATTGGTTCTTTTGAGATTTCTTTCTTAAAAGCTGTCTCAGGTTTCAACTTTCTGTTACCTAAGAAGCTCAGTTGTGAGTGTTCTGCCATTTTACAGTGAGCTAATCGAAGGAAGGACACTCAGCAAACTCGGAGCTATAATATATAACATTAAGTATCCTGTTTTTGTTTATTTTGTTCTTTATTTCTTTGTTGTTTATAGCACTTTGTGTACTGTGTATTTTTTCTAGCTAGTTTCACTGTGTGTGAGGTATTAACTGGAAATTGTCCACTCTTATTAAGCATCTGTTGGGTTGTTTGTTTATGATAACTTGTTGCAGTTGAACTCTTCTCTCTAGTGGCTCCTTTAGCTGTTTAAAACTTTCATTTAAAGGCTCACTGCTGCTTTTCAGCTGTGAGCAACATTTCTGCAGTTTGTTCTAAGTAGTGGGGATATTTGTAGCATTTCCATATTCAGGCTTGTATTTGGGCCTAGTGTTTGTGGAGGCTGTGTGTCTGAGCACATAATTCAGGGACATCTTGTTTTAGCCAAAGCCATCAGGCATTTCAGTGAGAGAGAATTGTTTGAGGTCATTGGCTGACTGAGGTCTCCTGGACTACAGCTTAGACTAAGCACCTCATTGGTTCTTTTGAGATTTCTTTCTTAAAAGCTGTCTCAGGTTTCAACTTTCTGTTACCTAAGAAGCTCAGTTGTGAGTGTTCTGCCATTTTACAGTGAGCTAATCGAAGGAAGGACACTCAGCAAACTCGGAGCTATAATATATAACATTAAGTATCCTGTTTTTTGTTTATTTTGTTCTTTATTTCTTTGTTGTTTATAGCACTTTGTGTACTGTGTATTTTTTCTAGCTAGTTTCACTGTGTGTGAGGTATTAACTGGAAATTGTCCACTCTTATTAAGCATCTGTTGGGTTGTTTGTTTATGATAACTTGTTGCAGTTAAACTCTTTTTTCTAGTGGCTCCTTTAGCTGTTTAAAACTTTCATTTAAAGGCTCACTGCTGCTTTTCAGCTGTGAGTAACATTTCTGCAGTTTGTTCTAAGTAGTGGGGATATTTGTAGCATTTCCATATTCAGGCTTGTATTTGGGCCTAGTGTTTGTGGAGGCTGTGTGTCTGAGCACATAATTCAGGGACATCTTGTTTTAGCCAAAGCCATCAGGCATTTCAGTGAGAGAGAATTGTTTGAGGTCATTGGCTGACTGAGGTCTCCTGGACTACAGCTTAGACTAAGCACCTCATTGGTTCTTTTGAGATTTCTTTCTTAAAAGCTGTCTCAGGTTTCAACTTTCTGTTACCTAAGAAGCTCAGTTGTGAGTGTTCTGCCATTTTACAGTGAGCTAATCGAAGGAAGGACACTCAGCAAACTCGGAGCTATAATATATAACATTAAGTATCCTGTTTTTGTTTATTTTGTTCTTTATTTCTTTGTTGTTTATAGCACTTTGTGTACTGTGTATTTTTCTAGCTAGTTTCACTGTGTGTGAGGTATTAACTGGAAATTGTCCACTCTTATTAAGCATCTGTTGGGTTGTTTGTTTATGATAACTTGTTGCAGTTAAACTCTTTTTCTAGTGGCTCCTTTAGCTGTTTAAAACTTTCATTTAAAGGCTCACTGCTGCTTTTCAGCTGTGAGTAACATTTCTGCAGTTTGTTCTAAGTAGTGGGGATATTTGTAGCATTTCCATATTCAGGCTTGTATTTGGGCCTAGTGTTTGTGGAGGCTGTGTGTCTGAGCACATAATTCAGGGACATCTTGTTTTAGCCAAAGCCATCAGGCATTTCAGTGAGAGAGAATTGTTTGAGGTCATTGGCTGACTGAGGTCTCCTGGACTACAGCTTAGACTAAGCACCTCATTGGTTCTTTTGAGATTTCTTTCTTAAAAGCTGTCTCAGGTTTCAACTTTCTGTTACCTAAGAAGCTCAGTTGTGAGTGTTCTGCCATTTTACAGTGAGCTAATCGAAGGAAGGACACTCAGCAAACTCAGAGCTATAATATATAACATTAAGTATCCTGTTTTTGTTTATTTTGTTCTTTATTTCTTTGTTGTTTATAGCACTTTGTGTACTGTGTATTTTTTCTAGCTAGTTTCACTGTGTGTGAGGTATTAACTGGAAATTGTCCACTCTTATTAAGCATCTGTTGGGTTGTTTGTTTATGATAACTTGTTGCAGTTAAACTCTTTTTTCTAGTGGCTCCTTTAGCTGTTTAAAACTTTCATTTAAAGGCTCACTGCTGCTTTTCAGCTGTGAGTAACATTTCTGCAGTTTGTTCTAAGTAGTGGGGATATTTGTAGCATTTCCATATTCAGGCTTGTATTTGGGCCTAGTGTTTGTGGAGGCTGTGTGTCTGAGCACATAATTCAGGGACATCTTGTTTTAGCCAAAGCCATCAGGCATTTCAGTGAGAGAGAATTGTTTGAGGTCATTGGCTGACTGAGGTCTCCTGGACTACAGCTTAGACTAAGCACCTCATTGGTTCTTTTGAGATTTCTTTCTTAAAAGCTGTCTCAGGTTTCAACTTTCTGTTACCTAAGAAGCTCAGTTGTGAGTGTTCTGCCATTTTACAGTGAGCTAATCGAAGGAAGGACACTCAGCAAACTCGGAGCTATAATATATAACATTAAGTATCCTGTTTTTGTTTATTTTGTTCTTTATTTCTTTGTTGTTTATAGCACTTTGTGTACTGTGTATTTTTCTAGCTAGTTTCACTGTGTGTGAGGTATTAACTGGAAATTGTCCACTCTTATTAAGCATCTGTTGGGTTGTTTGTTTATGATAACTTGTTGCAGTTAAACTCTTTTTTCTAGTGGCTCCTTTAGCTGTTTAAAACTTTCATTTAAAGGCTCACTGCTGCTTTTCAGCTGTGAGTAACATTTCTGCAGTTTGTTCTAAGTAGTGGGGATATTTGTAGCATTTCCATATTCAGGCTTGTATTTGGGCCTAGTGTTTGTGGAGGCTGTGTGTCTGAGCACATAATTCAGGGACATCTTGTTTTAGCCAAAGCCATCAGGCATTTCAGTGAGAGAGAATTGTTTGAGGTCATTGGCTGACTGAGGTCTCCTGGACTACAGCTTAGACTAAGCACCTCATTGGTTCTTTTGAGATTTCTTTCTTAAAAGCTGTCTCAGGTTTCAACTTTCTGTTACCTAAGAAGCTCAGTTGTGAGTGTTCTGCCATTTTACAGTGAGCTAATCGAAGGAAGGACACTCAGCAAACTCGGAGCTATAATATATAACATTAAGTATCCTGTTTTTTTTTATTTTTTTCTTTATTTCTTTGTTGTTTATAGCACTTTGTGTACTGTGTATTTTTCTAGCTAGTTTCACTGTGTGTGAGGTATTAACTGGAAATTGTCCACTCTTATTAAGCATCTGTTGGGTTGTTTGTTTATGATAACTTGTTGCAGTTAAACTCATTTTTCTAGTGGCTCCTTTAGCTGTTTAAAACTTTCATTTAAAGGCTCACTGCTGCTTTTCAGCTGTGAGTAACATTTCTGCAGTTTGTTCTAAGTAGTGGGGATATTTGTAGCATTTCCATATTCAGGCTTGTATTTGGGCCTAGTGTTTGTGGAGGCTGTGTGTCTGAGCACATAATTCAGGGACATCTTGTTTTAGCCAAAGCCATCAGGCATTTCAGTGAGAGAGAATTGTTTGAGGTCATTGGCTGACTGAGGTCTCCTGGACTACAGCTTAGACTAAGCACCTCATTGGTTCTTTTGAGATTTCTTTCTTAAAAGCTGTCTCAGGTTTCAACTTTCTGTTACCTAAGAAGCTCAGTTGTGAGTGTTCTGCCATTTTACAGTGAGCTAATCGAAGGAAGGACACTCAGCAAACTCGGAGCTATAATATATAACATTAAGTATCCTGTTTTTGTTTATTTTGTTCTTTATTTCTTTGTTGTTTATAGCACTTTGTGTACTGTGTATTTTTTCTAGCTAGTTTCACTGTGTGTGAGGTATTAACTGGAAATTGTCCACTCTTATTAAGCATCTGTTGGGTTGTTTGTTTATGATAACTTGTTGCAGTTAAACTCTTTTTCTAGTGGCTCCTTTAGCTGTTTAAAACTTTCATTTAAAGGCTCACTGCTGCTTTTCAGCTGTGAGTAACATTTCTGCAGTTTGTTCTAAGTAGTGGGGATATTTGTAGCATTTCCATATTCAGGCTTGTATTTGGGCCTAGTGTTTGTGGAGGCTGTGTGTCTGAGCACATAATTCAGGGACATCTTGTTTTAGCCAAAGCCATCAGGCATTTCAGTGAGAGAGAATTGTTTGAGGTCATTGGCTGACTGAGGTCTCCTGGACTACAGCTTAGACTAAGCACCTCATTGGTTCTTTTGAGATTTCTTTCTTAAAAGCTGTCTCAGGTTTCAACTTTCTGTTACCTAAGAAGCTCAGTTGTGAGTGTTCTGCCATTTTACAGTGAGCTAATCGAAGGAAGGACACTCAGCAAACTCGGAGCTATAATATATAACATTAAGTATCCTGTTTTTGTTTATTTTGTTCTTTATTTCTTTGTTGTTTATAGCACTTTGTGTACTGTGTATTTTTTCTAGCTAGTTTCACTGTGTGTGAGGTATTAACTGGAAATTGTCCACTCTTATTAAGCATCTGTTGGGTTGTTTGTTTATGATAACTTGTTGCAGTTAAACTCTTTTTTCTAGTGGCTCCTTTAGCTGTTTAAAACTTTCATTTAAAGGCTCACTGCTGCTTTTCAGCTGTGAGTAACATTTCTGCAGTTTGTTCTAAGTAGTGGGGATATTTGTAGCATTTCCATATTCAGGCTTGTATTTGGGCCTAGTGTTTGTGGAGGCTGTGTGTCTGAGCACATAATTCAGGGACATCTTGTTTTAGCCAAAGCCATCAGGCATTTCAGTGAGAGAGAATTGTTTGAGGTCATTGGCTGACTGAGGTCTCCTGGACTACAGCTTAGACTAAGCACCTCATTGGTTCTTTTGAGATTTCTTTCTTAAAAGCTGTCTCAGGTTTCAACTTTCTGTTACCTAAGAAGCTCAGTTGTGAGTGTTCTGCCATTTTACAGTGAGCTAATCGAAGGAAGGACACTCAGCAAACTCGGAGCTATAATATATAACATTAAGTATCCTGTTTTTGTTTATTTTGTTCTTTATTTCTTTGTTGTTTATAGCACTTTGTGTACTGTGTATTTTTTCTAGCTAGTTTCACTGTGTGTGAGGTATTAACTGGAAATTGTCCACTCTTATTAAGCATCTGTTGGGTTGTTTGTTTATGATAACTTGTTGCAGTTAAACTCTTTTTCTAGTGGCTCCTTTAGCTGTTTAAAACTTTCATTTAAAGGCTCACTGCTGCTTTTCAGCTGTGAGTAACATTTCTGCAGTTTGTTCTAAGTAGTGGGGATATTTGTAGCATTTCCATATTCAGGCTTGTATTTGGGCCTAGTGTTTGTGGAGGCTGTGTGTCTGAGCACATAATTCAGGGACATCTTGTTTTAGCCAAAGCCATCAGGCATTTCAGTGAGAGAGAATTGTTTGAGGTCATTGGCTGACTGAGGTCTCCTGGACTACAGCTTAGACTAAGCACCTCATTGGTTCTTTTGAGATTTCTTTCTTAAAAGCTGTCTCAGGTTTCAACTTTCTGTTACCTAAGAAGCTCAGTTGTGAGTGTTCTGCCATTTTACAGTGAGCTAATCGAAGGAAGGACACTCAGCAAACTCAGAGCTATAATATATAACATTAAGTATCCTGTTTTTGTTTATTTTGTTCTTTATTTCTTTGTTGTTTATAGCACTTTGTGTACTGTGTATTTTTCTAGCTAGTTTCACTGTGTGTGAGGTATTAACTGGAAATTGTCCACTCTTATTAAGCATCTGTTGGGTTGTTTGTTTATGATAACTTGTTGCAGTTAAACTCTTTTTTCTAGTGGCTCCTTTAGCTGCTTCAAACTTTCATTTAAGGCTCACTGCTGCTTTTCAGCTGTGAGTAACATTTCTGCAGTTTGTTCTAAGTAGTGGGGATATTTGTAGCATTTCCATATTCAGGCTTGTATTTGGGCCTAGTGTTTGTGGAGGCTGTGTGTCTGAGCACATAATTCAGGGACATCTTGTTTTAGCCAAAGCCATCAGGCATTTCAGTGAGAGAGAATTGTTTGAGGTCATTGGCTGACTGAGGTCTCCTGGACTACAGCTTAGACTAAGCACCTCATTGGTTCTTTTGAGATTTCTTTCTTAAAAGCTGTCTCAGGTTTCAACTTTCTGTTACCTAAGAAGCTCAGTTGTGAGTGTTCTGCCATTTTACAGTGAGCTAATCGAAGGAAGGACACTCAGCAAACTCGGAGCTATAATATATAACATTAAGTATCCTGTTTTTGTTTATTTTGTTCTTTATTTCTTTGTTGTTTATAGCACTTTGTGTACTGTGTATTTTTTCTAGCTAGTTTCACTGTGTGTGAGGTATTAACTGGAAATTGTCCACTCTTATTAAGCATCTGTTGGGTTGTTTGTTTATGATAACTTGTTGCAGTTAAACTCTTTTTCTAGTGGCTCCTTTAGCTGTTTAAAACTTTCATTTAAAGGCTCACTGCTGCTTTTCAGCTGTGAGTAACATTTCTGCAGTTTGTTTCCCACCCTCCCTCCCTGTTGGTATAGTGTTTTTATAGTTGGTGGCTTTGCAGTTGCCCGCCCCTAGTGTAAATTTGATCTGGGACCCTCCTCCCAGTCTAGTGTCATTACCTCATTCTACCCAGTACAGGGAGAGCATTTGAGAAGGCCAATCAGCTTAGTTTCTGCTACTACTTTCTCTCTTTCCTTTCTCTCTTTCCACAAAAAAAAAAAAAATGTATCTGCTTTTACTGTATTTGTGTTTTTTCCTACTTTATTTTGCTTTTGCGTCATCTTAAAAGTACTCAATTGTATTTATTACTGCTTGGTGTAACTCATTCTAAGCCTTTTAGTTTAAGCACCTGGGCTTCAGACCAGTTTTACATTAAGAAGGTTTGTGGTCTGCACTGTAGTGGCAGAACAGGTAGCTTACATCCTTCTAAGTTGGGAACTGCTGATTGAGGGCTCAGTGTCTGTTATTCTAAAAGTGTATTAATTCTGGTTTAAGCACTTGGGCTTGAGGCCAGTTATTTTACATTAAGAGGGTTCGTGTTCTGCACTCTTGTGGGAGGAGAGGCTGGACTCTGTCCTTCTGAGCTGGGAATTTCTGGTTAAAGGCTTATAGTGCCTGCATATTTGAACTGCTTCTTACTGAAATTGGTACACCTTGTTTGCTGTAGCATAGACTAGATCCAGGCCTGCTGAATCTAGCTTTGTTTGTATAACTTGAGCACTAATCCAGGCATTCTTTAAAGTATTCAGTTGTATTTATTACTGCTGGTAGTAACTTGATTAAAGTGTAGCTATCATTTCTAAGTCTTTTGGATTAAGCACTTGGGCTTCAGACCAGTTGTTTTACATTAGGAAGGTTTGTGGCCTGCACTGTGGTGGCAGGACAGGTAGCTTACATCCTTCTAAGTTGGGAACTGCTGATTGAGAGCTCAGTGTCTGTTATTCTAAAAGTGTATTAGTTCTGGTTTAAGCACTTGGGCTTCAGGCCAGTTATTTTACGTTAAGAAGGATTGCGGTCTGCACTCTTGTGGGAGGAGAGGCTGGACTCTGCCCTTCTGAGCAGGGAATTTCTGGTTAAAGGCTTATAGTGCCTGCATATTCTAACTGTTTCTTACTGAAATTGGTACACCTTGTTTGCTGTAGCATAGACTAGATCCAGGCCTGCTGAATCTAGCTTTGTTTGTATGCTTGTTGTTTGTTTATTTTCCTGAAATGCTAATTCCACCTAAAACGTGGCCTTTTAGCACTTCTGTGGATCCCTAGTGATATCTGCATTGCTTACTGTACTTATTTCCTTGTTTCACTTGAAAGAAAGTTACTGTTTGTCATTTTGCATTTAAGTTACCTGTAACACATTGCATTTAAGTTACCTGGCACTTGCTCACTAAAGCAATTATATAAGTCAGCTCTAAAAATTAAAAGCACTACACCCTCACAAACTCCCCTTGAGTACCTTGTTCCCCATTGGCCCTTTTTTCAATTATAAAGGAATTCCCAATACTATTCTAGCATGTCCAAAGGTCAGTTGTCAATCTCCTCTCCGGTCCAGCTGGTGAATCTGGGAATCTTGAGGCAATGTTACAACTGCCTCATGTACACAGACAACCCTCTCCTCCTCCCAACAAATTCCAACACATGTGAGAGATGCAACCATATAGCCAAACTGGAGGCTAAGCTCTCTCAACTCAGTACTGGCGTAACCAGTCAGGAGGAGAAGGAAACCACACTCACTACAATTCCAGTCTCACATAGACCTACCACGACAACAAACCAAACACATAAACACACAAAAACATACTCGGAGGCTCTAAATAAAAATCTGCCTAAGCAGCAGAGACCTCCAAAGCAGACACCCAAGCAACCGCTACCCCAAAACAAAACACGTGCAACACATAGCTCACAAAGCCAGTGTGCGAACAGTCACAGCCCTTAAGGCTAAACAACACACCTGATACACTTGTAATAGGTGACTCTATCATCAGGCACACTGACGTCCCGCTCACCAGGCTGAACAAGGAGAAGGTCACGGTGAGCTGCCTGTCGGGCGCTAGGATCCGCCACATAACACAAGCACTCAGGTCACTCCAAGGCAAGTACAAATATGACTCAGTCATTGTCCATGCTGGTGTGAATGACCTGAGACGTACCTCCCTGGACTACATGAAAAGAGACATAGAGGAGCTCTCTGAGCATGTAGCCCAGGCCGGTATGACCCTGACCTTGAGTAGCATCTTACCCTCACCAAGAATGATGCCACAATATGAAGACAAGATGATCAATTTCAACAATTGGCTTAAGTGTTGGTGTCATTCAAAGGGGATCCAATGCCTGTCAGCCTGGGATGACATGCTCGACAAGCCACGATGCTTCGCTAGGGACGGCTTGCACCTGTCACCCTGGGCTTTGGATATTGGCAAAGGCTCTTGCTACCCCATAGTGCCTTTTTAGGCAAGGCTCAAAAGACAAACCCACCTCCATAGGTATCACAAGGGATAAGAAACTAAGAGTAATGCTACTCAACGCCAGAAGTCTAAACCTCAAGATGCACGCACTCAAAACTCTCCTTAGCATGGAGAACATCGATATCTGTGCAGTAACAGAAACCTGGTTCAAGGCTCCCGAGAGCACCCCAGCACTACCAGGTTATACCTCATACCATGCTTTTCGCCCCAAAACTTGGACCGAACCACAAAAGGAGGGGAGTATCAATATTCGTCAAAGATACCCACACCTCCAGGTTGGTGGCACAGCACGAAGCATCAGAGACTATCCATGTGCAACTAACTGTGGGTAAAACTGCCTTCCAGTTTATAGCCTGCTACAGACCACCCTCCCAAACACAGGAACCCCACTCGGCCTTCCTGAGAATACTGGAAAATATGAAGGTCTCTCCAAACACCATTATATTGGGCGACTTCAACTACCCAAACATAGACTGGGAGCATTACTCTAGCTCCAACACCCTAGCCCAAAGGTTCCTAGAATTTATAAACTCAAATGCTATGGAACAACTTGTTACCACTCCCACAAGAGGGGAAAACATACTGGACCTGATCATCACCAACATGGGGACACTATGCTCCAGACCAGAAGTGTATCCCTCACTGGTAAGATCAGACCATAAACTAATCTCACTGGATATTCACATCCCGACCCCACCCCTGCCCAGAAAACCACAGTGAAAAACTTCTCTAAAGCAAATTTCACATGCCTCAAAACCGAGGCAAATCCTTCAAAGCCCCCGGGCCTGTGGAAAATACGGCCCAGACCGCAGAATCCTTTATAAACGCATTCTATGAACACCTTCAGGAATGCATGGATCATGCAATCCCAAATAAAACCAAGACCCAATCCTCCAAAGGCAGACGTCCTGTCTGGTGGACCCCAGCCATAAACAAACTATACAATAGAAGGAGGAAGCTACTACATGATAGAGCAAAATCCCAAAAAGGGAAGGCATCTCTGATCAGTATTAGCAAAAAACTACGGGCACTCATAAAATCGTCTAAGGCCAGCTTCGAGAGAAAAATTGCACAGGACACTAAGGATAATCACAAGGCTTTCTTTAGTTATGTTAGGAACCTGGGTGGGAATTCCCAGATATGCTCAGAATTAGTCCAAAATGACAAAAATACACCGAGCCCACAGCCATTGCCAACATCCTAGCTGACAGGTTCAGTGCAAACTTCTCCCTCCCCACCAAAAGGGCAAATACCTATCCCAACAGAGTGCTGCCCTCCTGACATCTCAGATGCTCAGGTAAGAGCCTCTCCAAAGCAAAAACACAGCATCAATGGGACCAGATGGTGTCCCGGCTGCGTCCTACATGAACTCCAAGAAGAGCTAAACCCAAACATAAAACTACTGTTCAATCTTAGCCTTACTACAGGATATGTACCCAAAGAGTGGCGTACAGCAACAGTGGTCCCTCTCCACAAAGGTGGTGCCTCAACGGATCCTGGAAACTATCGCCCCATAAGCCTGACTAGCTTGGTCTGCAAAGCTATGGAAAGGATCATCATGGACCTCATAAATAAAGATATTGGGGACCTACAGACACTGGATCCTACCCAGTTTGGCTTTGTTAAGGGCAGATCCTGCCTCTTAAACCTGGTCGATTTCTTTGAAACAGTCACCAAGGCCATTGACGAGGGAAGGTGGTCCACACAGCCTACCTGGACCTCGCAAAAGCCTTCGATACAATACCCCACTCGGGCATTATAGATAAGCTCACCAGCTTAAATATAAACCCCTATGTCACTAGATGGGTTGCAAACTGGCTCAAGGACAGAACCCACATGGTTAGAATTGCTGGAGCCATGTCAGACTCCAAACCAGTTACAAGTGGCATCCCACAAGGCTCAGTCCTGGGACCTCTCTTGTTCGGTATATATTTCTCGGCGGTACAGGCCAACACGGAAGGACTGTGGCTGACCAAGTTCGCAGATGACTGCAAACTGGGCACCATAATCAACTCTCCAGCCGACACAAGCATCCTCCAAAAGGGCCTCATAGAAACAGACAACTGGTGCCAGAGCCATGGCCTCAAGCTAAACGCCAAAAGTGTATAGTCATCCCTTTGGCAAAAACAAAGTGCCCACAAATTACCACATAGGTGGTAATCCATTAAGTACAGAAGAAGTCATTAGGGACCTGGGGACCCAAGTTGATAGCAATCTCTCATTTGACAACCACGTGGCCAAAGTGGTTAGAAAAACATTTTATATAGCCCACCTAATCATGAAGGGATTCACATCTAGATCAGGGAGGTCATCGTGCCTCTTTACTCATCCCTCATCAGGCCCATAATTGAGTACAATGCCCCTTTGGGATGTACCTTACCAGACACCTGCAGCAACTGGAAAGACCCCAAAAGTACCTCACCAAGAGGATCAAAGGGCTCAAACAGATGCCATATGCTGCCCGGTTAAAGAAACTCCAGCTCTACTCAGTGGCATACCGCCTGCTCAGAGGCGATCTGTGCCTGACGTATAAAGCCATGTCCAACCCGGAATTAATGGACATGCTGCACCTCAGAAAATCCAAATCCCATCGAGCTACACGCTCGAGAGACTTGAACCTCAGCACTGAAATAAATAGGACATGCTGGAGGGACAGATTCATAACCCAGAGGCTCCCTTCACTCTGGAATAAAATCCCAGTCCAGGTTAGGCAGAGTCCCACATTGACTCTCTTCAAGAGGAATCTTGATGAGTGGATGGGAGATCGTAGGTTTACCCCGGCTATCACTTCTGTGTCACTGTTAGACAGAGGCACAGTATACTAACCTCAAAAAAGGCATAGCAAAATTAATTTAAAATGGGTGGCGAAAGCCAAACACACTCTGGCTAGGCTTATAAATGCCCTAGGGCAGATAGCCTAGTATGAACCTATGAACCTATCATTGTTCATTTAAAAATTAGTGCTCTGAAACACTTATTTTAATGGGAAATTGTATATCTCTCTGAATATGTTCATAAATGGAGATTTTCAAATATTTTTGTACAACTGTTTCTCTATTTTGCCAGACCTTGCTGGATAGATCCAATATGCATCCACTGTGAGACTCTTTTGTTTTTGCCTTATTTGGTACCTACTCTTAGGGTAGAGGAAAATTGTTTAATTTGTTTTTTGCCAGAATCTCCCAGTGAAAAACAAAATAAATAAAATAAATAAATAAAAATGTCTTCACATACCTGGATGGATGGTAGACAAGGAGACAACCATGATTTACTTCAGTCCCCCTATCATAATCAAAGTAGTTAGAGTCCACCAGAGGTCTGTGAAACCTGAAAGAGAAATTAATAAACATTTACAATCTCGCCTTTGATGTTGTTTTGTCATATGCAGTAAATAACAGAATACTTAAGGCATAGGAGCTATAATATATAACATTAAGTATCAAGTTTTTGTTTATTTTGTTCTTTATTTCTTTGTTGTTTATAGCACTTTGTGTACTGTGTATTTTTTCTAGCTAGTTTCACTGTGTGTGAGGTATTAACTGGAAATTGTCCACTCTTATTAAGCATCTGTTGGGTTGTTTGTTTATGATAACTTGTTGCAGTTAAACTCTTTTTTTAGTGGCTCCTTTAGCTGTTTAAAACTTTCATTTAAAGGCTCACTGCTGCTTTTCAGCTGTGAGTAACATTTCTGCAGTTTGTTCTAAGTAGTGGGGTATTTGTAGCATTTCCATATTCAGGCTTGTGTTTGGGCCTAGTGTTTGTGGAGGCTGTGTGTCTGAGCACATAATTCAGGGACATCTTGTTTTAGCCAAAGCCATCAGGCATTTCAGTGAGAGAGAATTGTTTGAGGTCATTGGCTGACTGAGGTCTCCTGGACTACAGCTTAGACTAAGCACCTCATTGGTTCTTTTGAGATTTCTTTCTTAAAAGCTGTCACAGGTTTCAACTTTCTGTTACCTAAGAAGCTCAGTTATGAGTGTTCTGCCATTTTACAGTGAGCTAATCGAAGGAAGGACACTCAGCAAACTCGGAGCTATAATATATAACATTAAGTATCCTGTTTTTTGTTTATTTTGTTCTTTATTTCTTTGTTGTTTATAGCACTTTGTGTACTGGTTATTTTTTCTAGCTAGTTTCACTGTGTGTGAGGTATTAACTGGAAATTGTCCACTCTTATTAAGCATCTGTTGGGTTGTTTATGATAACTTGTTGCAGTTAAACTCTTTTTTCTAGTGGCTCCTTTAGCTGTTTATAACTTTCATTTAAAGGCTCAGTGCTGCTTTTCAGCTGTGAGTAACATTTCTGCAGTTTGTTCTAAGTAGTGGGGATATTTGTAGCATTTCCATATTCAGGCTTGTATTTGGGCCTAGTGTTTGTGGAGGCTGTGTGTCTGAGCACATAATTCAGGGACATCTTGATTTAGCCAAAGCCATCAGGCATTTCAGTGAGAGAGAAATGTTTGAGGTCATTGGCTGACTGAGGTCTCCTGGACTACAGCTTAGACTAAACACCTCATTGGTTCTTTTGAGATTTCTTTCTTAAAAGCTGTCTCAGGTTTCAACTTTCTGTTACCTAAGAAGCTCAGTTGTGAGTGTTCTGCCATTTTACAGTGAGCTAATCGAAGGAAGGACACTCAGCAAACTCGGAGCAATAATATATAACATTAAGTATCCTGTTTTTTGTTTATTTTGTTCTTTATTTCTTTGTTGTTTATAGCACTTTGTGTACTGTCTATTTTTTCTAGCTAGTTTCACTGTGTGTGAGGTATTAACTGGAAATTGTCCACTCTTATTAAGCATCTGTTGGGTTGTTTGTTTATGATAACTTGTTGCAGTTAAACACTTTTTTCTAGTGGCTCCTTTAGCTGTTTAAAACTTTCATTTAAAGTCTCAGTGCTGCTTTTCAGCTGTGAGTAACATTTCTGCAGTTTGTTCTAAGTAGTGGGGATATTTGTAGCATTTCCATATTCAGGCTTGTATTTGGGCCTAGTGTTTGTGGAGGCTGTGTGTCTGAGCACATAATTCAGGGACATCTTGTTTTAGCCAAAGCCATCAGGCATTTCAGTGAGAGAGAATTGTTTGAGGTCATTGGCTGACTGAAGTCTCCTGGACTACAGCTTAGACTAAGCACCTCATTGGTTCTTTTGAGATTTCTTTCTTAAAAGCTGTCTCAGGTTTCAACTTTCTGTTACCTAAGAAGCTCAGTTGTGAGTGTTCTGCCATTTTACAGTGAGCTAATCGAAGAAAGGACACTCAGCAAACTCGGAGCTATAATATATAACATTAAGTATCCTGTTTTTTGTTTATTTTGTTCTTTAT
The DNA here is from genome assembly GCF_019279795.1 of Protopterus annectens. Classification (NCBI taxonomy): domain Eukaryota; kingdom Metazoa; phylum Chordata; order Ceratodontiformes; family Protopteridae; genus Protopterus; species Protopterus annectens. Next base: position 1,329,366,014 of record NC_056737.1, read on the forward strand.
TTCTTTGTTGTTTATAGCACTTTGTGTACTGTGTATTTTTTCTAGCTAGTTTCACTTTGTGTGAGGTATTAACTGGAAATTGTCCACTCTTATTAAGCATCTGTTGGGTTGTTTGTTTATGATAACTTGTTGCAGTTAAACTCTTTTTTCTAGTGGCTCCTTTAGCTGTTTAAAACTTTCATTTAAAGGCTCACTGCTGCTTTTCAGCTGTGAGTAACATTTCTGCAGTTTGTTTCCCACCCTCCCTCCCTGTTGGTGTAGTGTTTTTGTGGTTGGTGGCTTTGCAGTTGCCCGCCCCTGGTGTAGATTTGGTCTGGGACCCTCCTCCCAGTCTAGTGTCATTACCTCATTCTACCCAGTACAGGGAGAGCGTTTCAGAAGGCCAATCAGCTTAGTTTCTGCTACTCCTTTCTCTCTTTCCTTTCTCTCTTTCCACAAAAAAAAAAAAAAAAAAAAAAAATTTATCTGCTTTTACTGTATTTGTGTTTTTTCCTACTTTATTTTGCTTTTGCATCATCTTAAAAGTACTCAATTGTATTTATTACTGCTTGGTGTAACTCATTCTAAGCATTTTAGTTTAAGCACCTGGGCTTCAGACCAGTTTTACATTAAGAAGGTTTGTGGTCTGCACTGTAGTGGCAGAACAGGAAGCTTACATCCTTCTAAGTTGGGAACTGCTGATTGAGGGCTCAGTGTCTGTTATTCTAAAAGTGTATTAATTCTGGTTTAAGCACTTGGGCTTGAGGCCAGTTATTTTACATTAAGAGGGTTTGTGTTCTGCACTCTTGTGGGAGGAGAGGCTGGACTCTGTCCTTCTGAGCTGGGAATTTCTGGTTAAAGGCTTATAGTGCCTGCATATTTGAACTGCTTCTTACTGAAATTGGTACACCTTGTTTGCTGTAGCATAGACTAGATCCAGGCCTGCTGAATCTAGCTTTGTTTGTTTAACTTGAGCACTAATCCAGGCATTCTTTAAAGTATTCAGTTGTATTTATTACTGCTGGTAGTAACTTGATTAAAGTGTAGCTATCATTTCTAAGTCTTTTGGATTAAGCACCTGGGCTTCAGACCAGTTGTTTTACATTAGGAAGGTTTGTGGCCTGCACTGTGGTGGCAGGACAGGTAGCTTACATCCTTCTAAGTTGGGAACTGCTGATTGAGAGCTCAGTGTCTGTTATTCTAAAAGTGTATTAGTTCTGGTTTAAGCACTTGGGCTTCAGGCCAGTTATTTTACGTTAAGAAGGATTGCGGTCTGCACTCTTGTGGGAGGAGAGGCTGGACTCTGCCTTTCTGAGCAGGGAATTTCTGGTTAAAGGCTTATAGTGCCTGTAATTTCTAACTGTTTCTTACTGAAATTGGTACACCTTGTTTGCTGTAGCATAGACTAGATCCAGGCCTGCTGAATCTAGCTTTGTTTGTATGCTTGTTGTTTGTTTATTTCCCTGAAATGCTAATTCCACCTAAAATGCGGCCTTTTAGCACTTCTGTGGATCCCTAGTGATATCTGCATTGCTTACTGTACTTATTTCCTTGTTTCACTTGTAAGAAAGTTACTGTTTGTAATTTTTGCATTTAAGTTACCTTTAACACATTGCATTTAAGTTACATGGCACTTGCTCACTAAAGGAATTATATAAGTCATCTCTAAAAAATTAAAAGCACTACACCCTCACAAACTCCCCTTGAGTACCCTGTTCCCCATTGGCCCTTTTTTTCAATTATAAAGGAATTCCCAATACTATTCTAGCATGTCCAAAGGTCAGTTGTCAATCTCCTCTCCGGTCCAGCTGGTGAATCTGGGAATCTTGAGGCAATGTTACAACTGCCTCATGTACACAGACAACCCTCTCCTCCTCCCAACAAATTCCAACACATGTGAGAGATGCAACCATATAGCCAAACTGGAGGCTAAGCTGTCTCAACTCAGTACTGGCGTAACCAGTCAGGAGGAGAAGGAAACCACACTCACTACAATTCCAGTCTCACATAGACCTACCACGACAACAAACCAAACACATAAACACACAAAAACATACTGGAGGCTCTAAATAAAAATCTGCCTAAGCAGCAGAGACCTTCAAAGCAGACACCCAAGCAACCGCTACCCCAAAACAAAACACGTGCAACACATAGCTCACAAAGCCAGTGTGCCGAACAGTCACAGCCCTTAAGGCTAAACACACCTGATACACTTGTAATAGGTGACTCTATCGTCAGGCACACTGACGTCCCGCTCACCAGGCTGAACAAGGAGAAGGTCACGGTGAGCTGCCTGTCGGGCTAGGATCCCCCACATAACACAAGCACTCAGGTCACTCCAAGGCAACTACAAATATGACTCAGTCATTGTCCATGGTGGTGTGAATGACCTGAGACACCTCCCTGGACTACATGAAAAGAGACATAGAGGAGCTCTCTGAGCATGTAGCCCAGCCCGTATGACCCTGACCTTGAGTAGCATCTTACCCTCACGAAGAATGATGCCACAATATGAAGACAAGATGATCAATTTCAACAATTGGCTTAAGTGTTGGTGTCATTCAAAGGGGATCCAATGCCTGTCAGCCTGGGATGACATGCTCGACACGCCACGATGCTTTGCTAGGGACGGCTTGCACCTGTCACCCCTGGGCTTTCGGATATTGGCAAAGGCTCTTGCTACCCCCATAGTGCCTTTTTTAGGCAAGGCTCAAAAGACAAACCCACCTCCATAGGTATCACAAGGGATAAGAAACTAAGAGTAATGCTACTCAATGCCAGAAGTCTAAACCTCAAGATGCACGCACTCAAAACTCTCCTTAGCATGGAGAACATCGATATCTGTGCAGTAACAGAAACCTGGATCAAGGCTCCCGAGAACACCCCAGCACTACCAGGTTATACCTCATACCATGCTTTTCGCCCCAAAACTTGGACCGAACCACAAAAGGAGGGAGTATCAATATTCGTCAAAGATACCCACACCTCCAGGTTGGTGGCACAGCACGAAGCATCAGAGACTATCCATGTGCAACTAACTGTGGGTAAAACTGCCTTCCAGTTTATACCCTGCTACAGACCACCCTCCCAAACACAGGAACCCCACTCGGCCTTCCTGAGAATACTGGAAAATATGAAGGTCTCTCCAAACACCATTATATTGGGCGACTTCAACTACCCAAACATAGACTTGGAACATTACTCTAGCTCCAACACCCTAGCCCAAAGGTTCCTAGAATTTATAAACTCAGATGCTATGGAACAACTTGTTACCACTCCCACAAGAGGGGAAAACATACTGGACCTGATCATCACCAACATGGGGACACTATGCTCCAGACCAGAAGTGTATCCCTCACTGGTAAGATCAGACCATAAACTAGTCTCCCTGGATATTCACATCCCGACCCCACCCCCTGCCCAGAAAACCACAGTGAAAAACTTCTCTAAAGCAAATTTCACACACCTCAAAACCGAGGCGAAATCCTTCAAAGCCCCCGGGCCTGTGGAAAATACAGCCCAGACCGCAGAATCCTTTATAAATGCATTCTATGAACACCTTCAGGAATGCATGGATCATGCAATCCCAAATAAAACCAAGACCCAATCCTCCAAAGGCAGACATCCTGTCTGGTGGACCCCAGCCATAAACAAACTATACAATAGAAGGAGGAATCTACTACATGATAGAGCAAAATCCCAAAAAGGGAAGGCATCTCTGATCAGTATTTGCAAAAAACTACGGGCACTCATAAAATCGTCTAAGGTCAGCTTTGAGAGAAATTGCACCGGACACTAAGGATAATCACAAGGCTTTCTTTAGTTATGTTAGGAACCTGGGTGGGAATTTCCAGATATGCTCAGAATTAGTCCAAAATGACAAAAAATACACCGAGCCCACAGACATTGCCAACATGCTAGCTGACAGGTTCAGTGCAAACTTCTCCCCCCCCTCCCCACCATAAGGGCAAATATCTATCCCAACAGAGTGCTGCCCCCCTGACATCTCAGATGCTCAGGTAAGAGCCGCCCTCTCCAAAGCAAAAAACACAGCATCAATGGGACCAGATGGTGTCCCGGGCTGCGGTCTACATGAACTCCAAGAAGAGCTAAACCCAAACATAAAACTACTGTTCAATCTTAGCCTTACTACAGGATATGTACCCAAAGAGTGGCGTACAGCAACAGTGGTCCTTCTCCACAAAGGTGGTGCCTCAACGGATCCTGGAAACTATCGCCCCATAAGCCTGACTGGCTTGGTCTGCAAAGCTATGGAAAGGATCATCATGGACCTCATAAATAAAGATATTGGGGACCCACAGACACTGGATCCTACCCAGTTTGGCTTTGTTAAGGGCACATCCTGCCTCTTAAACCTGGTCAATTTCTTTGAAACGGTCACCAAGGCCATTGACGAGGGGAAGGTGGTCCACACAGCCTACCTGGACCTTGCAAAAGCCTTTGATACAATGCCCCACACGGGCATTATAGATAAGCTCACCAGCTTAAATATAAACCCCTATGTCACTAAATGGGTTGCAAACTGGCTCAAGGACAGAACCCACATGGTTAGAATTGCTGGAGCCATGTCAGACTCCAAACCAGTTACAAATGGCGTCCCACAAGTCTCAGTCCTGGGACCTCTCTTGTTCGTTATATATTTCTCGGCAGTACAGGCCAACACGGAAGGACTGTGGCTGACCAAGTTCGCAGATGACTGCAAACTGGGCACCATAATCAACTCTCCAGCCGACACAAGCATCCTCCAAAAGGGCCTCATAGAAACAGACAACTGGTGCCAGAGCCATGGCCTCAAGCTAAACGCCAAACAGTGTATAGTCATCCCCTTTGGCAAAAACAAAGTGCCCACAAATTACCACATAGGTGGTAATCCATTAAGTACAGAAGAAGTCATTAGGGACCTGGGGACCCAAGTTGATAGCAATCTCTCATTTGACAGCCAAGTGGCCAAAGTGGTTAGAAAAACATTTTATATAGCCCACCTAATCATGAAGGGATTCACATCTAGATCAGGGGAGGTCATCGTGCCTCTTTACTCATCCCTCATCAGGCCCATAATTGAGTTCAATGCCCCTTTTGGGATGTACCTTACCAAACACCTGCAGCAACTGGAAAGACCCCAAAAGTACCTCACCAAGAGGATCAAAGGGCTCAAACAGATGCCATATGCTGCCCAGTTAAAGAAACTCCAGCTCTACTCAGTGGCATACCGCCTGCTCAGAGGCGATCTGTGCCTGACGTATAAAGCCATGTCCAACCCGAAATGAATGGACATGCTGCACCTCAGAAAATCCAAATCCCATTGAGCTACATGCTTGAGAGACTTGAACCTCAGCACTGAAATAAATAGGACATGCTGGAGGGACAGATTCATAACCCAGAGGCTCCCTTCACTCTGGAATAAAATCCCAGTCCAGGTTAGGCGGAGTCCCACATTGACTCTCTTCAAGAGGAATCTTGATGAGTGGATGGGAGATCGTAGGTTTACCCCAGCTATCACTTCTGTGTCACTGTTAGACAGAGGCACAGTATACTAACCTCAAAAAAAGGCATAGCAGAATTAATTTAAAATGGGTGGCGAAAGCCAAACACACTCTGGCTAGGCTTATAAATGCCCTAGGGCAGATAGCCTAGTATGAACCTATGAACCTATCATTGTTCATTTAAAAATTAGTGCTCTGAAACACTTATTTTTAATGGGAAATTTGTATATCTCTCTGAATATGTTCATAAATGGAGATTTTCAAATATTTTTGTACAACTGTTTCTCTATTTTGCCAGACCTTGCTGGATAGATCCAATATGCATCCACTGTGAGACTCTTTTGTTTTTGCCTTATTTGGTACCTACTCTTAGGGTAGAGGAAAATTGTTTAATTTGTTTTTTGCCAGAATCTCCCAGTGAAAAAACAAAATAAATAAAATAAATAAATAAAAATGTCTTCACATACCTGGATGGATGGTAGACAAGGAGACAACCATGATTTACTTCAGTCCCCCTATCATAATCAAAGTAGTTAGAGTCCACCAGAGGTCTGTGAAACCTGAAAGAGAAATTAATAAACATTTACAATCTCGCCTTTGATGTTGTTTTGTCATATGCAGTAAATAACAGAATACTTAAGGCATAGGAGAGCTATCAACAAATAAAATTGCATTGGGACAGGTATTCATTATAAATGCCAAATCACAAGTCAAAATAAGTAAGAGATAATTCCTTGATTATTCCAAACTCATCTGATGTTATAATATAACTCCTGCATATGAACCAAGGGAAAACAGGTTCGCAATCTCTGTCATGAGGTATTCTAAGGTACCACAGGTACATTTCTCATTTCTACAAAACATGGTATAGCCGGACATTTCACCCTTTTGTGGTATATAATACTGGTATCCTGACCCAGCCTGAGGGCTGCTTAGCACAGACAAACAGGGCTGTTGCTCATGTGTTTTCAATGGATACATTACTTTCAGCACATAATAAATATCTGTTTGAATAGCCCATGTCATAGTCGATGTGGATGCAAATGACCTGAGACATACCTCAGATCTGTCAGACTATGTGTGACAGACAGGTATGAGCCTTGCATTGAGCAGCATTCTGCCTTCACCAAGGGTGATACCACAGTATGAACATGAATATATAAATTAGTGATTTTAATAATTGGCTTAGTTTCTGGTGTCACTCCAGGGGGAGCCGATATCTGTCAGCATAGAAGGACTTGGTCAACAGACCACGTTGCTTTGCCAAGAATGGGCTGTACCTGCCCCCCCCCCAGTCCGTCAGATACTGGCTAAAACTTTATCCACACCTTAAAGCATCTTTTAGGCTATGCCAAAAAGATAAAACTACCAACATAGCGAAAAAGTCTCCAAACAACCTTAAGGTGTTACAGCTCAATGCTAAGAGCCTAAGCAAAAAACTCTAAACCCTTTAAGCTCAGCTCACTTTGAAGAATATAGACATTTGTGCCTTGACAGAGTCTTAGTTTCAAGCAATAGGAAGTATTCCAGCAGTGCAAGGCTATAGTGCCTTCTACACATTTAAACAAACAACAACACAGACTGGGGCCAAAGGTGGAGGTGTCAATCTATGTTAACAACAAAAATACTTCCAGGTTGGTTAAGCAAGATGGTACCATGGAGCTCATGCAAGTGCAAGTCACCCTTTTTAAAGTACCTAATATCATGGCTAGGTCACCTTCTATGCCCCTACACTCTCACGATTCTTACCTAAACCGACTAGAGGCACCGTATTCATGGGTGACTTTAACTGTCCCTCTCTTGACTGAGAAACTTACACTGCCTCAAACTCACAGGCACACTTTCTTGACTTTATTAATACAAACAACCTGGAACAGATAATGCACTCTCCAGTCAGGGATCAAACATATTGGATCTGGTACTCACCTACATGGGAAACCGCTGAAGCCCCTCCCCTGTGCCATGTCCTCACTTGTTAGGTCAGACCATAAAGCTGTCTCCTTCGAAGTAAAAATCAACCTGGAAAATCAAGTTAAGCCAGTAACAATTAGGAACTATTTGAAGGCAAACTACATCATAAGTAACAGTTTGTCAAAATGTATAGCTCCCCCTAAGCCCTAGAACACAACTACCTATGCAAACTTATTGATGGAGTCCCTGTACAAACATTTGAATGGCTGTTGTAACTACCAGAAGTAAGCCCAAAACAAACATTAAAACCAAAACAATCTGGTGGAATCTTCACCTAAACAGTGTATATAATAAAAAGGAAAACTCTTGTCCAAAATCAGGAAGACCAACACCTTTAAAGCCAAGTGCTCTCCTATACAACTAAATAAGACACTAATAGGTCTAATTAAGTCTATCAAGGCCAACTATGAGGTCAGTATAGCCTTGCAGGCTAAGGACAATCACAAAGCCATCTTCCACTATGTTCAAAACCTTAAAGGCAACACACAGCAGTGTACTGAACTGGTGGTGACTGGTACCACCGTCATCAGTCAGGATGACATAGCAAATTTATTACCTGATAAATTCAGCTCAGGCTTCAGCCCCTCCCTCACTACCCACCAGCTCCATCAGGTGAAATCCCCTCTAATATAATACCCCCAGTACTCACTAAAGCCAAGGACATAGCCTCTATGGGGTCCACCATCATCACTGGCTGCTTCCTGAACAGTCTAAACCATGACTTATTAGGACCACTTGAAACATTCTTCAACTGCAGCCCTGAAACAGACTATGTTCCAAGTGAATGGAGGACTGCAATGGTCATTGCCCTCCACAGGGTAGGACCATCAACTGACCCAGGGAACTACAGACCCATCAGTCTAACAAGCCTAATATGCAAAGCCATAGAACAAATTATCACAGAAATAATAAACAAGGACATTGGAAATTTACAGTTCATGCTAGAGAGACAGCTATATCTCTTCCCAATTTGGCTTTATTAAGGAAAGGTAGTGCCTACTTAACCAGGTGGACTTCTTTGAAAGTATCTTGACCTGGCCAGTTGACAAGTTCTCTGAGCTAGGCATAAATCCATACACAATTCAATGAATGGGATGGGAAATAGGAAATTCACCCCGGAGATCACTTCTGTGGCTCTACTCGACAGAGGCACAGGAAAATAATTTTCTTGGGTGGTGAAAGCCAGGGTACATTTTTGGCTTGGCTTATATAGGCCCTAGGGCCAATAGCCTAGTACCTACCTATGAACTTATGAATTGCTGGCCAGCTCACAGGCTGGATCCAAGAAGTCAGGATTGGTGAAACCATCTCCACCAAGTGACCATTCACCAACAGAGTACCCCAAGGTTCCATGGTGGGGCTGTACCTGTTTGGCATCTACTTCTCCGAAGTCAAGGTTAATGTTCAAGGCCTCTGGTTCACTAAGTCCGAAGATGACTGTAAACTTGGAGCATCATATCATATCATATCATAGATCCCCCTGAGACACCAATATTTTTCAAGAGGGTTTGACACAAACAAATGAGTGGTGCCAAAGCCATGGCCTACAACTCAGTGCTAAAAGGTACATTATGCCATTTGAGAAACTGTCAACCCAAGTTAATTCCTTCATCAGTAAAACATCTCTAAGAGTTGACCCAGCAGTAAGGAATCTGGAAACATATGTGGATAGCAATGTAGTTAATTTAGTAAGAAAATCATTCTGTGTCACCCAACTTATAGTTAAAGGTATGGCATCCAGGTCTAAGGAAGTTATAGTACCACTCACCTCAGCCCTTATTAGACCTATCATTGAGTAGAATGCCCCCTTTGGCATGTACCTAACCAGACACTTGCAGTTAGAATGTCTATAAAGGTTTCTCACTAGGAGAATTCAGGCCATGAATAACCTGTCCTACACTGATCACCTGAAGGCTCTGTCTCTGTATTCAGTCTCCTACAGGCTGCTGACACGGGATCTTTGCCTGGTTTACAGGGCTTCCTCAGACCCAGCCCTGATGGATCTATTGCATATGCACAAAACAAACAACACCAGATGCACTAGATCCAGAGATCTGAACTTTGCTTGTGACATAAACAGAACATACTGGAAGGACAGATATGTTCATAGGTTCATAGGTTCATAGGTTCATACTAGGCTTTCTGCCCAAGGGCATTTATAAGCCTAGCCCATAGTTATGTGGCTTTCGCCACCCCTTTAGTTTGAATAAAAACTATGCCTATCATTTTGCTGTGCCTCTGTCAAGCAGTGACGCTGAAGTAATCCCTGGGGTATATCTGCAATCTCCCATCCATTGGTCAAGATTCCTCTTGAACAAGACCAGAGAGGTGCTCTGCCTCACATGTACCGGGATTTTGTTCCACAGCATAGGGAGTCTCTGGGTGATGAATCTGTCCCTCCAGCACGTTCTATTTATAACCATGTCAAGGTTTAAGTCTCCCGCCCTTGTGGTTCTGAGGGATCTAGATTTTTTGAGGTGAAGCATATTCATCAAATCTGGGTTTGACATGGCCTTATATGTCAGGCACAGGTCACCTCTGAGCAAGCGGTATGAGACTGAATAGAGCTGGAGTTCTTTCAGTCGGGCAGCATAAGACATATTTTTGACCCTTTATCCTTTTGGTGAGGAACTTTTGGGGCCTTTCAAGCTGCAGCAGGTGTCTGGTCAGATACATTCCGAACGGGGCATTGTACTCAATCATAGGTCTAATAAGTGATGAGTACAGGGGGACGATGACCTCCCTTGATCTAGATGTGAATCCCTTCATGATCAGGTGGGTGATATAGAAGGTTTTCCTAACTACTTTAGCAACATGAGTGTCAAACGAAAGGCTACTGTCAACCTGGGTCCCCAGATCTCTGATGACTTTTTCTGTGCTCAGTGGATTGCCACCTATATGGTAGCTAGGGGTAGCCTTGTTTTTCCCAAAGGGTATGACTATGCATTTTTTGGCGTTTAACTTCAGGCCATGGCTCTGGCACCAGTTATCCATTTCTGTGAGGCCCTTCTGGAGGATATCTGTGTCAGATGTGTTTTCGACTATGGCGCCCAGTTTGCAGTCATCTGCAAACTTTGTCAGCCATAACCCTCCTGTGTTTGCTTGTACTTCAGAAAAGTAGATGCCGAACAAGAGTGGACCCAGGACTGAGCCCTGTGGGACACCACTTGTGACAGGCTTTGAGTCTGACATGGCTCCAGCAACTCTGACCCTGTGGGTTCTGTCACTTAGCCAGTTTGCAACCCATCTTGTGATGTATGGGTTTACATTCAAGCTGATGAGTTTTTCGATGATACCTGAGTGGGGTATTGTGTCAAGGCCTTTGCCAGGTCGAGGTAGGCTGTATGGACTGCCTTTCCTCATCAATGGCCTTGGTGACTGTCTCGAAAAAGTCAACCAAGTTTAAGAGGCAGGATCTGCCTTTGACAAAGCCAAACTGAGTTGGATCCAAAGTCTGCAAGTTCCCTATGTCTTTATTTATGAGTTCCATTATGATCCTCTCCATGGCTTTGCAGATAAGGCTTGTCAAGCTAATGGGGCGGTAATTTCCAGGGTCTGTGGAGGCACCGCCCTTATGAAGTGGGACCACAGTCGCCGTCGCCACTCCTTGGGTACGTATCCTGAGGTGAGGCTAAGATTAAACAGCTGTCCTAACTGTGGGTTTAATTCCTCATTGAGTTCATGAAGCACACAGCCGGGACACCATCCGGTCCCATGGATGCTGTGTTTTTGCCTTAGTGAGGGCAGTTCTCACCTGGGCGTTGGAGATGTTTGGGGGCTACAATCCTCTGGAATAGATATCTCTCCTTTTGGGGAGGGGAGAAGTTTGCACTGAACCTGTCAGCCAGTATGTTGGCAATGTGTGTAGGTTCAGTAATTTTCACATCATTTTGAACTAATTCTGAGCATATCTGGGAGTTTCCTCCTAGGTTTCTAACATAGCTAAAGAAGGCCTTATGATTCTCTTTAGAGTCCTTGGCGATTTTTCTCTCAAAATTTGCCTTGGATGATTTTATGAGAGCTCTTAGTTTTTAACTTATAATGATCAAAGGTGTCTTACCTTTCAAGGATTTTGCTCTATATTGTAGTAGCTTCCTCCTTTTGTTGTAGAGCTTGTTTATGGCTGGGGTCCACCAGACTGGACGCTTGCCTTTGGTACAGAGAGTCTTAGTTTTGTTTGGGATTGCCTGATCCATGCAGTCCTGTAGGTGCTGGTAGAAGGCATTTGTAAGTGATTCAGCGGTTTGAGTAATGTTTACCACTGGCTCAGGGGCCTTAAAGGAGACCACACTAGTTTTAGAAGTGTGAAATCGGCTTTTGAGAAGTTTTTCACTGTGGTCTTTTTGTTTCAGGTGGGGCGGGATGAGGACCTCCAGCGAGATTAGTTTATGATCTGATCTCACCAGTGAGGGGTATACTTCGGTGTTGAACATTTTGATCCCATGTTCGTGATGATGAGATCAAGTATGTTTTCTCCTCTTGTGGGGATGGTGACTAGTTGTTCCATGGCATTTGAGTTTATGAACTCCAGGAATCTTTGGGTTAGAGTGTTCGGGCTTGAGTAGTGTTCCCAGTCTATATTAGGGTAGTTAAAGTCACCTAGTATGATGGTGTTTGGAGATACATTTATCCCTCCAATGTTTTCAGGAAGGCCATGTGAGGTTCCTGAGTTTGAGAGGGTGGCCTGTAACATGCTACAAATTGCAGAGCAGTCTTGCCTATGGTTAATTGCACCTGGATGGTCTCCGATGCATCATGCGTTGCCACCAACCTTGAGGTGTGGGTGTCCTTTATGAATATGGACACCCCTCCTTTCTTGGTGTTGTCCGGATTTTGGGGCCGGAACGCATGATATGAGGTGAAACCTGTTAGTGCTGGGGTGCTCTCAGGAGCCTTGAACCAGGTTTCTGTCACAGCACAGACATCGATGTTCTCCATATTGAGAAGGGCCTCGAGTGCGTGCATCTTGAGATTGAGACTTCTGGCATTGAGCAGCATTACCCTTAGTTTTTTCCTTTTTGGTGTTCTAGGGTGGTAGGTTTAGAATTTGAGCCTTGCCTAAAAAGGCACTATGGGGTGGCAAGAGCCTTTGCCAATATCCGGAAGCCCAGGGTGACAGGTGCAAGCCGTCCCTTGGCAGCGTGGCTTGTCCAGCATGTCATCCCAGGCAGACAGACATTGGATCCCCTTTGAATGACACCAGAATTTAAGCCAATTATTAAAGCTGATCATCTTATCACTGTATTGTGGCATCATTCTAGGTGAAGGTAGGATACTGCTCAAGGTCAGGGTCATACCTGCCTGGGCTACATAATCAGAGAGCTCCTCGATGTCCCTTTTCATGTAGTCCAAGGAGGTACGTCTCAGGTCGTTGACACCAGCGTGGACAATGACTGAGTCGTACTTGTACCTGCTGTTGAGAGACCTGAGTGCTTGCGTTATGTGGCGGATTCTAGCGCCTGACAGGCAGCTTACTGTGACCTTCTCTTTACTCAGTCTGGTGGCGGAACGTCAGTGTGTCAGACTATGGAATCACCAATGACAAGTGTGTCTGGCATTTTGTTTGGCCTTAAGGGCTGTGACTGTTTGACACTCTGACTGTGTGGTCTATGTGTTGCATGTGTTGGGTCGTGAGGTGGTAGTTGTTTGGGTGTCTGCTTTGGTGGCCTCTGCTGTTTTGGTAAATTTTGATCAGAGCCTCCGAGTATGTCTTTGTGTGAGTATGTGTATGATTTGAAGTTGTGATGGTACCATGTGTGACTGGGTATGTATTGTGTGTGGTTACCTTCTCCTCCTGTCTGGTCTTGCCAGTCCTATGTTGAGAGAGCTCAGCCTCCAGTTTGGCCGTATAGTTGCATCTCTCGCATGTATTTGTGTTTTGTGGGAGAAGGAGAGGATTGTCTGTGTACATGAGGCAGTTGTAACATTGCCTCAATATTCCCAGGTTCACCAGTTGAGCTGGAGAGGACACTAGCAACTGATCCCTCGACATACTAGAAGTAGTAGATAAAGAGACTTTCAAAGGACTCCGGGAAGTGTGTTTTAGGCTGGTGGTGTACTATCTATAATAAGAGTGCTTTATCAAGGTGCAAGTACTGTAGGAGTAAGTGCTAGGCTTTACAGATAGAGAATAGTCTACTTGGGAATCAAGTAGAGATGAACTTTTCAGTTATAGGATATGCTGGTTAGATCAGCAGTACAGCTCGAGGAAGGTAGTTTTAAGGGAAAATTGGAAGAGTGGAATTTAGATGGCCCAAATAGTTTAACCTTGTTTAACTGCCGCTGCTCTTGTGTGCAACAGTGGTAACTCCGCGCTAAATCGCGCTTACACGCGTTTAGCGTGTTTTATAGCAGGGGCTGAAGGGAGCTAGGAATTGGCCCAAAACGACCAATGGACTACTAGTTTCTGGCTGAAACTTCACCAAATCAGACAAAAAGCCGCTCAGTGCTTCCCACTCCCACTGGTAAGCAAAGAAACTTCCCTCCTTCCTAATAAGGCAATGGATCAGTAACAGGAACTAAAACAAAGCCCAGGGATCAGCAACTCTGAAACTGGACTACTCTAGTTCAGTAAGGCGGAAAACAAGAGATTTTTTTTTGTTTTATTACAGAGACAAGGAAAAAAACAGACAGTAATTGCTGTAAATCGGCTAGCGCACTTTAGTGTGTAGCCTACAGAAACAATTTGCAACAATTAGTAACTTAAAGTGCAATAAACAGTGTAAAATGCAGAAATCACTTAAAGTAGCAATAAAACAGGCGAAATGCAGTTGCTAGCTTAAATAACAGTGGGAAAGCCACAAAAAATACTTATATCTGGTAGAAAGTCACTCTTTTAGCTCTCTGCTGCTTGGATCACCCTGTGCCCTAAAGATCCCCATGCTATGGAATAGGCTCCCCATCCATGTAAAACAGTGTTTATCCCTGACCCTATTCAAATGAATCCTTGACAACTGGATCGTAAATCATAAATTTACCCCCATTCTGGCCCCCATGTCCTTATATATAGACAGAGGCATAGCCTATTAAAAGCATTACCCTAACTTACACCCCAACACCTTCCCCTTAGTTACCTCCCTACTAACAACCTCTTCCCCCATATAGACACACGTGATACTTGGGACACAAATGGTTTGGGGTGTGCAGCTAGGTCTGTAAGGGCCCTAGTGGTCATTAGTGTAGTAACAACCTATGGACCTAAGATACACATATTCTGAGGGACAGAGCTAGAATGACATTCCAGATTTAGAGCATAGCTAAAATAGTAGTAATAATATCAAGTTACTTGAGGAAAATGTGAAACTGTGACAGGCAAGTGAACTGAAAGATAATGTTGCAAAAAAACAAGTTGGCAAATGTGAACAAAATGTTAGCATAATAACACCAAAACAATAATATAAGTGAACCAGGCAGATTTTTTTCAGGAATTAATATCAACAATGTAGGTGACTATAGTAAGTAAAAAACTAAAACCAGGAAGGTGCAAAGTAATATGATTAGTAACATAAAAGGAAAATGGTATGTCTTATGAGAAACTAAAAGGAACAAGCATGGAAATAAATGTTGTCAAAGAAATTAAATCAATAGATCCTGAGAGTACAGTACATCTGTAACAGGACAACCTTAAACTAATGCAAAAAGGTGTCCAAAAATACAAACGCAGAGCTTAAAGTCAGACTAATGATGGGACATATAAAAGAAAGTAGTAAAACAGTATGAGAATGAATCAGTAAGTAAACCGGGGAACATGCTTTTAATATTGTCTGGAAGTTAGCACAAGAGGATTAAGGCCATGAACTGTTGACAAGCTGCTTCCTGTGGTCCAGGGTTTGATTCCCGCAGCCTTCTTTAGCCTGCTGTTTGATCTTGAGCAAGTTACTTAACCAGTGGCTTGGTGTAATTGAGCTGGGCTTCTCAATGGCTTCCTGGACCGCATGTCTAGTAACTACCTGTGAACTTACTACATCAACAAATATTACAAATGAAGCAATAAAAATTCTAATGGCTTAATTTCTCCAAGTCTTTTGGGTTTCTAATACCATTTCTAAGTCAAGATATGATTAAAGTTTGTGAAACTGGTATTGTTTCAGTCTTTGATGTAAGCCAAAACTGCTCTTCGTAGCACCCGCAATGTGCCCAGAGTTCATAAGGAGTTACATGTATTAGTAGCATACCTATATATGACTATAAATTCTTTTTTCATGAAACCCGTTGCTCCTAGTACAATTGGAACTGTCTATCCTTATTCCACACTGCCCCCATTTCTAACTAAAAATCCTGGTATTTTCTGACTTTGTATCTCTCTCTGTACATAAGACGCTTTAATCACTGGGTGTAGCAATTTCAATGATCAATGCTGCTTTTGTCTTCTTCTTCTGATCATGGACTACTATATCTGGTTTTCTTCATCTGTTGTGTAAACTGTTGGTAATGGGTGATCCCATGTGATATAAATTTCAAAATTCTTTATAATTCTTTGTGGCTCATGTTTCCAGTGCTTCTCAGGTACTTCAGTATTGTAATATTTGCACAGTCTTGCCACATTATTATGCCTTTCAGTATACAAATCCTCTGCCATTTGTGTATCACACTCAGCAACAAGATGTGTGACTTTTTCCAGTTTTGTTTTACAGAACCTGTATTTGTCTGTTTCTCCCATATGTTCAATGAACTTTGTAAACCAATGTGTATGTAGTCCACTATCCTGAGCCACTACAATTAAAAATATCTTTTTGGGTTTAAATTCACCTCTCTTTAACCATTCCTGCAACAGATCCTGATCAACATGAGGTTGTTCCAGGAGTTTTCTGTACTTACAACTATATTTTACGCCTTTTCTACATTTTTTCCTTCTCATCTGATCCCTTTTCTTTATATTCTTTATTTTATTTTTTGGCATATTCCATTGCTGCCTCATTTTTGTGTACTATTAGATTGATTTCCATTCCCACTTGACACTTATATGCTTCTTCTAAACTAAGCAGACAAACCATCCCAGACTTGTTCTCCTAATGTTTTGGAACTTTCACCTCGTTTGGATTTGGTATGTTCAGCAGATATGTACTGTATGCAGTCGCACAATTGCAGACCTATAAATGGAATCAATTTCAAGGAGGCACACACCTCCTTCAGAATGAGAAATATATAATCTTGGTAGACATACTGATTTTCACATACCATTTAATAAATGTGAAGCATTTTTCTTGTTTTCATGTCCAACAGATTTAATACCTTTTGGGACCAGTCAATCACCCCAAAACTGTAAGTTAGAAATGGAAGAGCAATTTGGTTTATAGCTTGGACTTTGTTGCTAGATGTCAGTGCTTTTTTAGTATTAATTTTAGTCTTCTAAAATATTCTTTATTGGGTTTTGGTAGCATTTGTTTCATGTCTTATTGTTGATCCTTTATGAACTCACAAATATGTATATAGTCCCTCCTGCTCAAGTTCCTTTATATCTCATTCCTGTCCCAGACTGATATTTTTTTGGTGCTGCAGCTTTCCCGCTTTAAATGCTGCTTTTGTGCATTTATCAACACCAAATAGCATTTTTATATCATTGGAGAAAGTTTGACCAGTTGCAGTTGTGTTTTCAGGTCTTCATCTGATGAAGTGTACAGTTTTAAATCATCCGCAAAAAGAAGATGAGGAGTCTTTACACTTTGTTGTTTTCTGGAAGCCAAATTGTAACCATGACCTAATCTTTTAAATAGCTTAATGGGTTAAGAGCAAGACAAAAGAGCAGCTGTGACAAAGAGTCACATTGGAATATCCACCTTTGAATTTTTATTCCTGGATAATAATTTGTGCCTTATCATGGCTCACTCATTTGTCACTATTTCATGGACACTGTAATGTAATTGCTGAATGTAGGGTATATCTTATATAGCTGTAAGCACTCCTTTATCCATGAATGTGGAATGCTGTCAAATGATTTTTTGTAATCTATCCATACTATACTTAGATTCTTCCTCTTTTTACAATTATCCATTATGACTTTATTTAACAATAAATGATCCTTTGTTCATATGACTTTCTTTTATTACCCTTTTGTTTTATTGCCATGATTGAGTTTTTTTCTAAATGACTATAATCTCTGCATCAATTACAGTATATAGTTTATACATTGTCGAAAGGCAACCATTGAGGCTAGAGCAATTTTGATTAAACTTACAGCATATATGAGAAGGCTTAGCTGAGTGAAGTCAAGGGCCAAATGGCAGAGGGAAAGATGTGATAATTCAGGAACTGAAGACTCAGACAGATCCATATATTTGATTTAATAGGTACCCACGCAGACCTGTAAAGGGGGATGTGGAAGACAGGGGTAGTAGGACAGTATCATACTGCTCAACCTCTTAACATAAGAAATCATGATAGAGCCAAAAATAATGTGGGACAAATGCCCATAAAGAGGGATAGATTTTAAATACTGTCCTTATAAACTTTGAAAGTTGCTGTTATAACAGATTTTGCAATAGCATGCATTTTCTGAAGGATATGAAGTCAGAAACTCAAATTCTGTCATTATTTAGCCACTCATATACTTAATTATTTGCCAGAAAACCACAAATTGAATGAGGTATAGACCAAAATATAAGGCAAAAATCTGGACATTCTGTGAAAATCTGGACAAATTGAAAGGTATGGACAACATACATCAGTCCTTATTCAGTTCCTTTTGTCAGTTATTGCTACTAAACTGATTTATCACATGATCTATTGTAACATTTTAATTATTTTTAGTAGATTAAATTTAGATTAACAGCTGTATTTTGGATATGATGTGGTACAAATGAAATACTCATTTGATCCATCCCTTGCACAAATATAGCATTTAAAATAAGCAGAGAATATGAAACTGAACATCTGATTTTGATTACATATAATGCTTCCTTGCCGACTATTATATTTTCTTGGCACTACTGTTTCTTTTACTATAGAGGAATGATGTTAAGACCTATAAAGTAAAGTTTTCTCATATATCCTATAAGGGGAGCAAAATGGATATTTTAAATGGAAAACTTAACAGAGACTGCAAACAAAAGGTTTGTATTTTGTATTGCACAAACTTATTAAACCAGCAAGAGAAAGCACTTAAAACAAGCTAATTGGGCATAAAACATTCAACACTCAACACTGCCAAGGGAAATTGCTTAAAACTAGTTACTTTGACATAAAACAAAATAAACTGTGTAAATGAAAATAAATAATCCCAGTGGTTTAGTGAATGCAGTTTTGTACCTTCTTTGTGAAAAGCTTTTCAGTCTAATAAGAAAGTATTGTAAATACCCTTAGTGTTGTATCCAAGTTTCAATTACTGCTATAAATTTTGCCTGACATGATTAATAAATGTTTGGCTGATCTTGTACAAAATGAGGTGTCAGACATGCTGGGTGTTGAATTATTACAGGTTGTGCCATAAATTGTTAAATAAACATTTGACATAAGTTTTAAAGTGCTGGACTTTTTGTCATTAAAACTAATGACTCTTATGTGTTCAGTTCCACAAGGCAATATAATGTGATAACTGAATAAGGTAAAACAGTGGAGCAAGGAATCAGTCCTATAACTCAACTCAGCAATTGCATTTCTATTGCATTTACAGTAAAAGACTTTAAAAATCATTCTAACTCTGAAACAGAATAGAACATTCCTATTGTTATTTTGTATAAACCCAGTAACAGTGTTTTGATGTTCTGTGATCTTCAGGTGTGACTTTTAGAAAACCTATATACTTTGACATCCTGTAATTATTAACTCCTGAGCTGTTTAACCTTTCTAAGACATATGCTCCCCAGTTCCTTGTGGGCTTGCATTAATGAAACAGAAGTAGTACTCAAAAAAGTATGACTAGGTCTTTCACATGCATGGCACAGTGACCATTTCTGTCAACTATGAGTACAATGTACAACCCAAGTATTAATTGCATGCACGTTTACCTAGTCTTTACCTCATATAAAATAAGTGAAACTGAACGCTACATACGGAAACAAAGCAATTGGCCCATGCAATATGCATTTTTTTTTGTATTTTTGTAAGCTGCAGATTGTTCTTAATATATTTAATGAGCTCTCAAAAAATCTACTGCATCCATTTTTGAACTAAAGTTTGATGCACTTTTTGGGATAGGTCAGTAGTTAAATGTCATGAAAGATGTGTATAATACGTGGGTGGTACCTAGATAAGAATAGCCCAGAGCAAATTCAGTATTCATCACTGAGGAGAGATGCATAGCATACCTCTCAACCTCTTAGAGCAAGAAATCTGGACAAAGCCATAGGTAAAAGCGGGACAAAGGCCCAACAATAGGGACATTTTTTAAATATTGCTCTTACAAACTTAGAAAGTTGATAGAATAACAGGTTTTGTATTAGCATGAATTTTCTGAAGGGCATGAAGTCTGAAACTCAAATGTCTGTCATTATTTTCTAACTTCAGACTTTAAAGATTTGCTACTAATTTGCCAGAAAACCACAGTTTTATGAAAAATGGACCAAAAATATGAGGCAAAAATCTGGACATTCTGTGAAAAATCTGTACATTTGAGAGAAATGCATAGATTGTCTCAGCAGGATTGATTTGTTTGTTTATGGAAACTTATTTCCATTTTAATGCCAAAAGCACTGTACTGAGGCTTCTATTTAAGTGATCCAAGGTTGGTGAGATTTTTTAGGATAGTGACATAAGGGAGTGACAAAATCACCTAGACATCATTGCAACCCAGGGTAAGGATCTGCAAGCTGAAGGCTAAGTTGGCTATATGGTTGCATGAAGTTTCTACATGAACAGTTTGAAATATTTATGCTTGAAATCTGCAAATGGATATGGGCAGCCTTAATGATTTGGTTGTAGGGTGGGTAGATTCCTTGTATCAAACTCAAAATAAAGTGCCAGTTGTTCTTATTTTTATTTATTTATTTTTTTAATGTTGGCTAGAAAGCTGCAGTGTGTCTTGGTTATAGATGTCTCCAGAAATCCTGCTGGAGCTGCTTGAATCTTTTCCTTATACATGAGACCATGGCCAGTATATTTTTCCCTAGTATTAAAATATATATTTGTTTCCATATTGCCCAATGAGCTCGTTTGCTCATGTTAGTGTTTTGGGGTGATTCCATAAACAAATGGATAATTCTTAGATATTTTTATATCTAGAATATTTCATAATGCTGTTAGTTTTATTATCCCAGTGCAGGGTGTGTCATTTCTTTACACTTTGAAGAACATGGGCTGTGTACCAGTGAATTATGAAGTGAGAGGTACTCGGAAAACATTTGCTTCAGACAGTTCTCATAAAGTAAACCCATCTGAACTAACGTAGAGAGTATGGTGCAAGGTGAAAACCTTAAGCCCAGGTAGCCAAGATGTGAATACTTACTGCCTTTCAAATGCCATCTTAGAGGAACACAGTTGCCAGCTTCTGATCTTTTGCACTCAAAGGTATGATAGTGGGGTGAGAAAAGTATGGGGCAAAGCAGCATTTAATTTACTTGTAACAGACAGGTGCAGGTCTTATCAGATATGTCTGTATTACTGAATGTTCCCCGAGAGATTTTCAAATAAGTTCTACAAAATGAGGGGTTGGGTGAAAAAAAAAAGAAGTTATGTCTTACCATAATGTTCCATTTGTGTTGTTCATCTTCTTTCATTCATCATTGATGGGTTCAGGTCCGAGCCCTTGGAACTGAGTCGGCCTTTTTACCAAGCTCGTGCCAGCCAAAAAACTCTCAAGCTAAGTCTCTACCCAGAATGCCCTTCTTTCTGTTACCTCAGATCGAGTTTGCTAGAGAAAAGGAAGTAAAGCCGAGGCCACTTCTGCACAACTACTCCAGGGCACCACTTAGACCCAAAGCATCCCGCAGGAGCCTTTGGAGAGGAAGGAGGGTGTGAAGTGATGAATGAAAGAAGTTGAACAACACAGATGGAACGTTATGGTAAGACATAACTTCTTTATCTGATGTTAATCTTCTTTCCATTCATCACTGATGGGACAGAATCCCAAGCTACCTTGAGGTCCATTCCAGAGTACCATTGAGCCGAAGGCAGCTCTCCCTCTGGAGACCAAGTCCAATTTGTAATGATTGATAAAGGTATGAGGCTTAGTCCAAGTAGCTGCTGCACAAATGTCATTCATGGAAGCCCTGGAATGGAAAGCTACAGATGTCGCCATAGATCTAGTGGAGTGAGCTTTAACTTTTGGCATAGGTTCATTACTGAGGGAATAGATGAAACGTATGCAGTCCCTTAGCCATTTTGATAATGTAACCTTGGAAACAGCCTCCCCCATTCTGGGCCCAGAAAAGGAGATGAAAAGCTATTCTATGTATGTCTAAAGAGTGAAGCCAGTACTCTCCTCTACTGGCAAAATTCGGAAAGAACACTGGTAGGTCAATGGTCTGATTTATGGAGAATTCAGAAACAACTTTGGGGAGAAAGGATGGATTCATCCGAAGTGATACTCTGTCTTTATGAAAGACCAGATAGGGCTTCTTGATACACAAAGCCTGGAGCTCCGAGACTCTTCTGGCAGACGTGATGGCTACCAAGAACAAGGATTTCCAAGACAAAAACTTTAGGTCACACTTTGCAGCAGGTTCAAAAGGTTTCTGAGTCAAAGACTGGAGAACTAGAGTGAGGTTCCATGGTTCCACAGGCTGTCTGACAGGAGGCCTGATATGAGAAATTCCCTTGAGGAAAGCCTTGCAAATGCATAGAGAGATAAGAGGGGTGCCATCTATACCATTGTGGAAATTGGAAATTGCCACTAGATGTACTCGTATGGTAGAGGCCGAGGCTCCATTATCCAAAAACGTAGCCAAATATTGAAGCACTGTAGTAACTGGAGCAGAATATGGGTCTAACATATTATCCTTGGACCAGGTGGAGTATCTTTTCCATTTATCCTAGTATAGTCTTCTGGTGTATGGTTTATGAGAGGCCAGAATGATGTCTTGAACAGGTGAGGAGAGATTAGCTTGCTTGCCTACTAGTGGAAGTGGAGAAACACAAGCTGTCAGTTTGAGACCGGACAGATTTGGGTGATTCAACCCTTGAGTGTGAGTAATCAGATCTGGTAGAGGGTCCAGAATCCATGGCGGGTATACTAGGTGAGGCCGAAGGAAGGGGAACCAAGCTTGTCGAGGCCAGAATGGGGCTATGAGGATCATCTTGCATCTCAATCAAAGAGCTTTCTTTAGAAATTGTGGGATCAAAGGGATGGGAAATTATGGGCCAATCGTGGATCAGACCATCCCTCGGTGACTCCTCCTCTGGAGGGGAAGTAGGGCAAAATAGCTGCTGCACTTGGTGTTTGATGGGGAGGCGAAAAAATCATAGCAGGGCTGGCCCTAGTGGCTGAAGATTGCTGACACCACCTCGGGGTTGAGGGACTACTCGTGAGGCATGAGGATGCATCTGCTTAGCTTGTCCGCAATCTCGTTGAAGCTCCCCGGGATATGCATTGCTATTAGAAAGTGGTTTGAAGCTACCGCCCACTGCCAAATTCTCATGGCTTCTCGACACTGGTTCCTCCTTGTTTGTTAATATACCAGATCACTGACATATTGTCTGATTGGCAATTGTCCCAGAAGGAAGAGCTGAATGAAAGGCTGCAACACTAACAGCACAGCTCTCAGTTCCAAAACATTGATATGCAGGTGGGTCTCTGAGGTGGACCATGAGCCTTGGACAGTCTTTCCCTGGAAATGCCCCCCCCCCCCCCCACACACACACCTGATCAGGGAAGCAGCTATGGTCACAATGGCTGTAGGCAGAGGAGATTTAAATGGATGACTCCAAAGTTCTACATCTGGCCTCATCCACCAAAGCAGGTCCTGTTTGCAGGAGTTGGTTATTCAGATCTGGTAACTGAGGGGGTGACAGTTTGGGAACCATTGACACAGAAGGAGCCATTGCAAAATCTGCATGTGTAGCTTTGCTAGAGGCACTATTGGGATTGACGCTGTCATAGAACCTAGGGCCTGAAGAACTTCTCTTGCAGAAACTGTTGTTTGTGAGAGTATCACCCAGAGTTGAAGCCTCAATTGATGGAGTCTGTGAATTGGGAGCGATACCAGACAGGACTGAGTATTGAACACTGCCTCAGTGAACACTATTTGTTGTGTAGGGGCAAGGTTTGATTTCTCCCAGTGTATCATTATTCCCAACAATTTTGCCAGAGAGTAGAATGCAGTGCTGTTTCCAGAAGATGCTCGCTGGGGGCTGTAAGGAGCCAGTCGTTCAGATATGGAAACACCTGGAATCTTTTTAGTCTCAAGTGAGCTGCTACCACTGCCATGCATTTCATAAACACTCGGGGGACTGTAGAGAGACCAAATGGCAGGGCACGGAACTGATAACAACTGGCTCCTAACAGGAAGCGAAGCAAACTCCTGAAGCATTTGTCCATCTTGATGTGGTAATACACATCCCGAAGATCTATAGAGCAAATCCAATTGCCTTCTCTTAAAAGGGGGAGAATGGACTGAACTGTGACCATCTGGAATTTGGTTTGGGTGACAGACTTGTTTAAGCTGCTGTGATCCAAAATGGGTCTCCAGTCCCCTGTCTTTTTTGGCACCAAAAAGAATTTTGAGTAAAATCCAGATCCACTCTGGTCTGGTGAGACTGGTTGGATGACTTTCTTTTTTGAGATAGCTTTATAATCTTTGAAGCTGCCTCTTCCCTTTGACTGGGTGGAACACTGGGAAGTTTTTTTGAGAAATGTGGCTGACAAGAAAGGAAAATGGTGTAACCTCTGGTGATAATGCTCTGCAGCCAACGGTCGATGGTGATGAATTGCCAGGCAGCTTGGTGCAGAGACAAATGACACCTGACTGCTTCCAGAGGTAAGCAATCAGGCTGCTGCTCAGGAGTGCTGATAAGGCTGTCCAGAGAAGGAATCCCCGGAGCCCTGACTACGAGGACCCCCCTCTGCCTCTATAGGGCCATCTTCTGGAATTGTTACCCCCTCTGCCTCTGGGAGTATCATCACCATGTGTAGCATGGAAGGGACCCTGACATTTCTTATGCCACATCTTTCGACTCCTCTGATTCCTGGAGAAGGTACGTTGAGAGTTGGAGAACCATACACCTATAGCAGACAGGTTATTTCCATCTTGCTCACACCTGGCTAGCATGTCCTTCCCTTTGGAGCCAAAAAGGGATGAAGCTTCAATGGGAGCATTCAGAAAGGAAGGTTTGAAGGGGTCTGTGAGGTCACAAATGCGCATCTACAATGCCAGAACCCACTGCTCTAGCCACCCCTTCAGTTGTGTGTAACAGCAACCTCATGGATGAGTTTGATATTGATTCCAGGGTTGCGAGCTGCGAGGCCACTTTGTCTCTGACCTCATCAGACAACTGTCTTACAAGCGTCTCAGAGAGTTCGGAGATAAAGTCCCTCTGGAGCCTCGTAAAATGTGCCAAATAATTCAGGGACCATATGGCAAAAGTCCCTGATGTAAAAACATGCTTCCCAAGTCTGACCTCCACCCAGGACTCCCTGTTGGGTGGGTGGGCCTTGGGACTTTCCTCAGCCAAGTCCTTTTTCTTGGCCGCCACCACCACCATAGCATCAACTGCTAACCCTTTGGACCAATGCGGGTTCTCTTCAGGAGGGGAAAGAATTTTGTCTGGTCTCCAAGGGATTGCCTCAGTGGAATCAGGGTTCTTCCAAGCATGCTGCACGATGAACTGGATGAGCTGATCAGAAGGTGGGGTCACTCAAGAGGTAGAGGGCAGGGCACGAAAAGCCTGCAGGAAAACAGACTCCTCAGACAAAGGGTTGGAGGGCTTCTAGTCACCTCTCTGCTTCAACATTTCCAGGATGTCCGAAGGAGACATCATCAGGAGGTGACTGTGGAGACCCTTCATCATCGTAATCCATATCTTCCGTTAAGGACTCCTCGGGTGAGTCCATGTGCTTCCTCTTGCACAACTTCTTTTGAGGGGGCTCCTCAGTGGGAGTCTCTGAGGAGGACTCGGAAGAGCGGGTACCCTGTGTCCTGGCAGGGTGGTCTGTGACAGCTGTAGCTCAGGAGGTGAAAACTGGGGTTCTGACATTGAAGGAGTGCTGCCAGAAGCAAGAGCCCTCTTCATCACGTGGAAGGCAGGCCCACCCGAAGAGGGATGGGAGCCCAGAGTCAAGAAAAACAACCTCGGGACCAGGCTCACACCCTGCTCCAATGAACCTGCCCCCATGGATGGAGCCTCAAGCAGGATTGGTGAGAACGGAGCTATCAGCACTGAGGATGGAACCGAGGAGAGAGGTGGCTCCATACCCCAGGCCGACATGCCCGTCCCCCAAACCCAGATTAAGGAAGGAACAGTTCAGCAGAGCCGAAGACCTAAGGGACAAACTCAGAACTGGAGTGAGATGCACCATAAGAGCCGAGGTGATGGGTTCCAAGAAGGATGTCGGAGAAGAAGGCGCTGGAACTGAGATGGTTGAAGGAGGAGTGCAAGATGGAGTCCATGGATAAGGCAACCCAAGTCCTGCAGGTGGATGGGTCATAGAAAGGGAGGGAATCCCCCTGGCTAACAACAGCTGGTCTACAAGATGCACCACGTCGTGTTCAGAAAGGCTCCTGTTGGATCTAGTGGATACTCCGGACAGAGAGTCAGGACATTTGATGAAGGTACTATATGCTTGGCCCAGAAATTGATCTATGGAGGGGGGAGTATCAGGTCCATGGTGCAAGGTCTGCTGGCACCAAAGTCTCTAGTTTCAAGACCGGAAGTAAATGGGTCAAATCCAGTCAGGTTGATACAACGTTCGGTGTCGAAGTGGCACTCAGAGCCAAAATGGTCGGTTCCAAAATGGAAACTAATGGCATAGACGAAGGTGTGCCCTGAGCTGAAATGTCCACAGGAGCTGAAGTCTAAATAGGCATAGTAAGGTCTATGATCAGTGCCGGAAGCAGGGCCAGTGCCGAAATGGGTGCCCAAATGGTTGGAGCCGAAGAAAACCGAGCCAAGGAGGCTGATTTATGCTCTGAAGATAACTTTGGGACCTGTGGTTTCCCAGGCTTCCTCTGATCACCGGTTGGTGAAGAAGGAACAGAGTGGGATCTCTTTTTGTCCTTGTTAGAAGGGGTTGAGACCTCCATCGCAGAAATGGCCTCTGAGAAGGTAGACTTGAGTAACCCTTTCAGAATGAGTTTATTGTTGCATTCATTAAGAGTGCATTGACTGAAACTCTGACAAATGTCACATGGAGGCTGCACCAAAAGGTGGGACACTCCCAAACAGTATACACAGTCATCACGAGAATCACCATTAGGTAACTTGCCCTTACATGAAGTACAATGCTTAAAACCTGAAGAGCCCTTCTTATCCGACATCTTGACAGAGAAAAAATACCACAGGCCAACTGTATAATCCAACTATAATCAAAGTCAGCTCTGTTCAAAAAAGTCACAAATATAACAATACACTTTTATGATAGAAAAAGGAAGGGAAACACCTGAATAAAAGTCAGCTAATAGGTTAAACAATACCAACTATGGTCAGAAAAAGAGCGTGTCCAGCCAAACAAACCACAAACTCAAAAAGGCAAAGATACCTGATGATCAATGAAAGTTGGAGAACCAGTATTTAGCATACAAAACCTTTAATACATGCTTTCGTCAGGAAGACTTCATCAGAAAAAAGGGCTTGGATTCTTTAAATGTCCCAATGGCATTACCTCTGAAGATCCATTTTTTCAAGATCTAATTTCCTTCTTTAATACAGCTGGGCTCCAACTAATTAAGTTGTTGAAAGACAACAATGTTAAAAAGATGTTAAAAAGATGGAGGTTTTGAAAACAGAAATTTTTAAAATAGATGAAGTGAACTTATCAAGTAAAGACTTTAATGATGAGACATATGAACTTCTTTTAAAAGAAGTCGAGCAACATGAAAATGACATTGTTGTCTGTAAGCACAACAAGTTATTGAGGGATGTTGCAGCCTATGACAACAACTCAGCTTACGAAACATTTGATCCCCTGTACCAAAAAGTTAATAAGAATAAAACTTTTAACTCCTCTTGGGGTGCGACTAAATACAACAAAAGTGCTGGAGCTTTAAGCAAAACTACTAGGTCGAATATACCATAAAACTGCCAAAAATTCAACTACCAATCAAAGGCCTCGGCGTTGTTTACGAGGTTTTTTAATAGGAGGAGGCAATCTGGTGTTGCTAGTGAAGAGAACACTACGACTTATGATCAGCTAAACAGCAGTCCTAATGATATTTCAGCAAAAATGGGTGAAGTCGGGTCTAGTGGTGCTAGACCAAAGGTTTTTTTACCAAGAAGAGAAACCAGGATGATGAGAGGGAAAGCCGCTAGAACCAGGGAACAGCTGACATCCGAGTCATCTGTGGACGACCATTAGACAAAAAAACTGATAATTTTGATTTAATAAATCTGTCTGATGTAGTGTTTACAGAAGTGCAAGAACAAGTATTAAGATATTGTTTTGGTTTTGTGCCCACAAGAAGGGCAAAGTATGAAAGAACTGTTATTGACTCTAAACAATACACTAAAAAGTTAAACTTACAGTATTTGTTTAAAAACGTTCGTGAAGTGTCAGACTTCAAAAAAAAAAAAATCTTGTTTTACCCCAAATTTGTGTCACATGCTAAGCGTTTTGAAGAACTGTGTGTACATGATTTCAAAAAGGGTTTAAGTAACAGACATATTAAATGGTATGAACGTTTGACTGTGATTGAACAGAAAGCACTGAATGAATTAAAAAGTTATAACAATTTGAGATACATGAGAATGACAAGGGTGGAAACATGGTCATTATGAATGATGAACAATATAATAGGGGCATGTTAAAGTTATCTGTTGAAACTTTCTACACACAGGTTAATTTATCTGGGTTCCTATTGGAACATCAAATGTCCAATTGTCCAATTCACTAAAGGTCAACCTTTAATGAGCGAACAATTGGAAATTCGAATTCGTGAAATTTAATATATAAAAAAAAAAAGAAAAAGTAAAGGGTGTAGGCAAGAAGGCAAGCACTCCTACACCCCCCACTACTTAAATATACCAACTCCGAGATCATGCTACAGTGTAGGAAAGGGAAATCTTCCCTTTCCGCACTGCAGTTCGTTAAAGTGCGGTCTCGGAGTTAGTCTATTTAAGTAGCGGGTGGGTGTGGGGGTGCAGTGGGGCTTGCCCCCCTGCTTTAACCCGTCAGGGTACGTTATCTTTGTTTTATTTCTTTTTTTTAAATTTCGAAGTTAATGAACTTCGATCATATGTTTTCGACCATATGGTATTCGAAGTTCCATAACTTTGATTTTCTAATAGGTAACCAATTTATCTACTGTAGAGCATAGTTACACGTTTATTCATTCATTTCTGCATGATTTGTTGATGAACCAGCAAATAGATTTCGATATGTACAACTTCTGTGCTATAGAAAGTCCGAGAGTAGGGGTGCTTTTCGGCACCCCTAAAACGCATAAGAGCGTTAGTGACCCCCCTTTCAGACTGATAGTGTCTTCCCCACAGGCGATTACTGAAGGCATCTCTTTGGTTATTGATGCAGTTTTGAAGCCAGTAGTAGTGAAGCTGAAGTCATACTTAAACGATTCCTGGGATTTCTTACATAAATTAAGGAGTTTTTCTTAGAATTTTGAATTAAATGTAAATAAGCATTTAATGGTGCAATAGATGTAGTTTCGCCATTTACAAGCATTCCCCATCCAGAAGGGGCAGAAACTGTAAGAATGTTTCTATGTAGAAACACAGTTCTTGGTTACACCAAGTTAAATTTATTATGTGAATTAATTGAGTTGATTTTAGATAACAATGTTTTTCTGTTCAACAAGTGTTGCTATAAACAATTAAAGGGAGTAACCATGGGGTCTCTGGCTGCCCCCGTTTATACTAATATAGTACTGGCCTTTTGGGAAACCACCAAATTGGTGCATTTATATGAGAAATATAAAATTTTATACTATTCAAGGTTTGTGGATAACCTGTTTTTTTATTTTAGAAGGTAATTACATAGAAGTGGATAATTTTTTGGTGGACATTAACAGTACGTCGGAGTATTTGAAGTTTTCAAAAGGAGGGTGTGGTTCAAGCATCAACTTTTTAGATGTTAATTTAAAATGGAACCAAATGGATAAGGTCTTTGATAGCAAAATATTTAGAAAGGATGCGTTCATGAATGGGTATCTGCACTACCATAGTATCCATCCAGTTTTCATACAGAAGAACATTCCCAAGGGCCAGTATTTTCGGGCCAGCTGGATGACTACCCAGGAGAGAGATGTTAAAATTGAATTTTAGTTTATTAGTGATTTATTTTCAGCTAAGGGTTATGATGTAGGTTATTTGCAGTCCGTTAAGGAAGAGGTTCTGAATAAAAGGAGTGAAGTTTATTCACCGATTCTCAGAAAGCCTTTGGTAAATAATAAAGTCTTACTGAGAGATACAAGGGAGAAATATTTGGCCATGTTTAGTATTGACATGACTACTGATCGCAAACTTATAAGGGACATAGTGTATAACAAATGGAGAATTTTGCAAGGGAACAAGGACCTCTTGGAGGTTATAGGCATTAAACCAGGTTTTGTTTACTGAAAGACCTATAGCATTAAAACATTTCTGATAAAAGATGATACCAAAAGAAGCACTAATTTGTTGCAGAATGCTGAAAAGAAGGGTATGTTTAAGTGCAGAAATTGCAATTTGTGTAGATTCATTTTTGAAGGACCATATATTATGATCCCTCATTTGGATCAAACTTTAGTTGTTCCAGGTTATTGTACCTGTAAATCTAAGGGGATTGTGTTATTGGTATGTGCAGTGGATATGATGCTTATTATGTGGAAATGATTACAAGAACACTATTTGAACATATGAGAGAGCACTTCTATTACATCGGAACCAAAAGCGAAAAGAGTGCATTATACAAACACTCTAGCGAGTGTATTAATTTTGAAATGTTTTTATTTTCGATATTAGAAGTAGTGCATGGTGATCTGAGGGAAGTTGACTACAAAAATGTATTAGAGCAAAGGGAGGCAATTTGGCAAGTGAGATTAGAAGTGGACAAAAGACGTGGTCTTAATGACAGCATCAATATTAAATGTTTCCTTAAAAATAAGAAATTGAAGGTTATCAAATGACAGTTAACCATTAAACTAAATTATTAAATCATTTAGATTTATTATAGTAGCTGAGTTGTTTTAATTGTTTTTAATATATTTTATTTAATAAAATTTTCATCCAATGAAATTAATTTTTCTGTATAGTGTCTTTGTCAGTAATTTTTTTAGTTTTTTAATTGAATAATTGTTCATTAATTAACCGTGGGATATTTAATGGTGGTTTTTGGCTGTATGAATTTTTTCTGATGAAGTCTTTCTGACGAAAGCATGCATTAAAGGTTTTGTACACTAAATACTGGTTCTCCGACTTTCATTCACCATCAGGTACCTTTGCCTTTTTGAATACCAACTATGGTATTGAAGAAATACCACAAGGGTAAGGGAGGAAAGGCCGTACCAACAATGGTACTTGAAAGTGTACCAATGATAACTATGGGTAGCGAGAAATAACCAAGGTCAGACAGAAGAAAAGACACTAGAAAAACTAATCACTTAATAAAATATGAAGATATCCAAAATTTTCCACACAAATATCAAAAAAGGTTTCACTTAACTGAGAGCTCGGCTGAAACGCGGCTTTACAGCTACACAGCAAACGAGATCTGAGGTAACAGGGAGAATGGCATTCTGGGTAGAGACTTAGCACAAGAGTTTTTTGGCTGGAGCAAGCTTGGTAAAAAGGCCGACTCATTTCCGAGGGCTCAGAACCGAACCCATCAGTGATGAATGGAAAGATTAACTACATCAGATAATATACTTATTCTCTAGTGAACAAGCTTTACCAAGACATATTATTTAGGGTGGCGTTCGTTAGTTAGGGTGGCGTTTGATAGTTAGGGTAGCGTTCATTAGTTAGGGTGGCGTTCGTTAGTTAGGGTGGCGTTCGTTAGGGTGGCATTGTTTGAAGCATCTTGATAGGATTTGTTTTGCTGGGAAAAGTTCAGTTTTGAGAAGCACTGAAGAGTAGACTTGACAGGGTGAAAAACTGCTGCATACTGCCTAGTATAATAAAGTATTTTTTTTCATTCTTTGGCTCTTTCTTTGGGTCTGATGTTAGTACAAGACAGCCATTAGCAAACATTACAGTCTTAACATCTTCCTGCAGGTGGCCCAGTCTTGTATACTTAACAGTGGTTTGATCCATTGATAAAATGACACTACGACAAGCAAAATAATGCAACATAAAATGGAGTTCTCACTATTTGGGGAGGAGAGGATGCATTTACACTGGTAAGCCCAGAGTTATAGAGAATTGCTATTTGTAGCAGAGGGATACATGCTTTTATCACTGACCAGGGTAGTCCTAGTTCATACAGTCAAAGACTTTTTTAAGTCTTTGAAAATAGCCACTCTGAGTTTGTTTTGGGTTGCATGAATTAAGCAAAAATGCCCATAGCCACAAATTAATAAAACAATATATTCTCCTTAGCTAAAATTAGCTAAAAAAAATGTTTCCTGTGATTCTTCAAGGTGAGACATCATGGCTGGAGAAGGACAGGATAATGCTCCTTTTACAGTGCAGAGGTGGTGTGTGGATCAGTCAAAAGCTTTCTCTACCTCCTACATAAGGATTACAGCTAGAGGCTATTGCAGGAGGGCAATCAGTGACATCAACATAAGACTGAAGCCTGGAATAATTTAGCCCAGGCTGTCACCTATGCCATTGGCATCCCACATAAGGGGGGACAGTGCCATCACACTTACAGTAACATCAAGTACTGCAGTCCTGACTCCATAGGCTGATGGGAGGATGAAGTTAAACAGCAGGTGCCGTCTATGTAGATTACCATTTGAAAAGTTGGGGCCCACTAGAATGAGACCCAAAACATGGTGATTAACTGAAGGAAAAATGGATTTGCATATACTAAGTCTGGGATGGCCATTTCCTGGAATATTCACTTTTTTCAGGTGTGGCAATCTTGGAGTTAGTATACATTAAATTCAGAGGGTGTGGGGGTGTAAGGCTTATCCTTCACATCTGGAGGTGTGAAAAAATAGTTTAAAGGAGAAAATCAGTGTTTGATATTAGCTCTTCTGCATTTTCAGTCATTTTTCCCATGTGTTGGCACTCAGAATTTTGAGAGCAGACATTTCAATAGTCAGCCACCTCTGTAGTGGTACTTATGTTAACTATAAATATAACCTGCCATTGCAGGCCATCCCCAGTTATTACACAGTGATCTATTAAGTAAAACGTATGCTATCTATAAATACAACCTGCCACTGCAGGCCATCCCCAGTTATTACACAGTGATCTATTAAGTAAAATGTATCTTATCTATAAATGCAACCTGCCACTGCAGGCCATCCCCAGTTATTACACAGTGATCTATTAAGTAAAATGTATGGTTATCTATAAATACAACCTGCCACTGCAGTCCATCCCCAGTTATTACACAGTGATATATTAAGTAAAACGTATGATATCTATAAAGATAACCTGCCACTGCAGGCCATCTCCAGTTATTACACAGTGCTCTATTTTGTAAAACGTATGTTATCTATAAATACAGCCTGCCACTGCAGGCCATCCCCAGTTATTACACAATGATCTATTAAGTAAAACGTATGTCACCTATAAATATAACCTGCCACTGCAGGCCATCTCCACTTATTACATAGTGATCTATTATGTAAAACGTATGTTATCTATAAATACAACCTGCCACTGCAGGCCGTCCCCAGTATTACACAGTGATCTATTAAGTAGAACTTATGTTAGCTATAAATATAACTTGCCACAACATGCCATCCCCAGGTATTACTCAGTGATCTATTTCTCTCCTTAACCCCTGAAGCGAATTCAGTGAATAAACAGCTGCACAGGAGAGGACTAGAGTGCCTAATAGAATGCTGTGGTCTGTATGCCTGCTTCTAACATGTACAACTTTCGATATTAAAAGTAATACAGATGCAGTTCCATACCATCTACAAATCCCTGCCATGTCTGCGATCACTTCCATGGTACAAAGGTAGCAGTATGACTGTTCATTTTATATGTGAGTGTGCACATGCATGCATGTGTGCATATCATGAATGTGCATGTGAGTGTGTATGTGTGTGTGTGTGTGTGTGTGTGTGTGTGTGTGTGTGTGTGTGTGTGTGTGTGTGTGTGTGTATTATTCCCATCTTCTTAGACAAGAGTTTCAAGGTGTTAAGGCTGTGCTCCTCCAGTCTGATGCCTGTGGTCGCAATTTCCTCATGCCTCTTCTGATAATTGTCCCATTTAAGTGTCTATCTCAATGTGCTAATTACAGCAGCAGATGTGGGAAATATGGCTAAGCATATTTTTTTTTGTTTGGGAGTGTGTGTGTGTGTGTGTGTGTGTGTGTGTGTGTGTGTGTGTGTGTGTGTGTGTGTGTGAAAAGCTGTGTCACGGATAATCCCATTTCTGTGTCTTGGACTACAGATCCTTGTTGGTTTGCCCAGGTAGCTTATTCCATCACTCCTTTGACTTTCAGGATGCCAGTGTTGACGGCTGAGGTTTCAGGACCCCCTCTCACTTGTCTATGCTGATAGCTTTATTAAATTGGGAAGAGAGGTTTGTTGTTCAATCAAGAATATCCGGTATAAGTTAATCATACAGGAAGTAAATAGCAGCTTAATTTCTCTTTGTATTTTTATCCCCCCCATTTGTCACTATCATAGGTAGGTTCATAGGTAGGTACTAGGCTATCGGCCCAAGGGCCTACGTAAGCCTAGCCAACAAGGTTCCCTGGCTTACACCACCCAAGAAAGTTATTTTCATGTGCCACTGTCGAGCAGAGACACAGAAGTGATCCCCGGGGTGTATTTCCTATTTTCCATCCACTCATAAAGATTTTTCTTGAAGAGTGCTAATGAAGAACTTTGCTTGACATAGATGGGTAGCTTGTTCCAGAGTATGGGAAGTCTCTGGGGCAGGAATCTATCCCTCCAGTTACATCCCTGTCTGGTATTATCTCCATCATCTGAGGCAGGAGTCAGTGCTGATGGTATCATTTTTATTACATGCATTTATTTTGTTTATGATGTTATTTTGCTTTGTTTTGCCCATTCATTTTACTATTACATACAGCAGAAGCACCGGGATTTGTACCCATTCCTCAAGCAAGGTCTGTTGCCGCCCACAGGTGGCAGCGCACCACCACCAGAAGCACCCAGCACATCTGGGTCTCAGTCTACTACAGTCACCTTCACCACTCTTGTCCAACCTGCACCATCCACTACATGCAGCCCTGCACTGAATGCTGGGACTATTGTACTGGTCAGTAATGGTGACAGTGGGGGGGGGGGACACCTTTGTCACCCATTGACAGCTTGCATACATTATGGGGAGATAATCTACAGAAGGTAAGATGCCTGAAGTGGCCAGATTGAGAATCTTCACCATTAACTCATTGAGTCACATCCCTATCTATTATTATCTCCATCATCTGAGGCAGGAGTCAGTGCTGATGGTACCCGGGGTGGTGAGCAGCTGTGGAACCCCATCCTATCCTCCATCATGGTGTTCCCTTCCATTGTGTGTCTAATCCTCCCCTCATCATGTCTCCCCTTAGCTAGCTAATTTCTTTTTCACCACTGTTTCCCTCTCTTTCGTTATGTTACCATGCACCCTGTAAGTCTTATCTGCCTTCACAGCTACCTACCATAACACTCTTACCTTACTTTTACTTTTACTTCCCTTAGTTTCTTCCTTTCCAACTTCCTTTCTCTTTATGTATGAAAAATAGGCACCTGTCTCAGGAAAAATATTAATCCCATTCTCCCAATTTTCATCACGCTCATTCCTTAGTTGTTCACCTTCTGTTCCACCCTTTGCTTGCTTCATCTTTTTACCTGTTTCCTATATCCCCTTTGCTACCCTTTAATCTGGTCAAAAATAGATAAACACACTTCACCTCACATATGTCCTAGTATGGCTTTCAAATCAATTATCTTTTGTGATAGTACTGTGCACAACATATTGTGAAGAGCACACTGTGCACAACAGATTGTGAAGAGTGCAATCAATGCCTGCGTACAACTGCTGAACACTGGCACTGTTCATTAAATGGCAAAGAGTTAGGTTGCCATATTTCACACCTCCAGCATTTACATACATTACTTAAATTGGCTGTGCAGTGCACCAGGCATGCACATGAGCTGAGCATTGTTGAGCAGCTGATGGCGCAAATGAAACAGGCATGGCACAAATGAAACAGGGCACGACACCTACGTTTTGAACATTTGTATTTGGTAAGTATTACACTTCCAACTATGCCTGTGGATAATGAGTATAGATCCTAAAAATGGTTTCCTGAGAAGTCCTTGTTAAATCTCATTCTTTCATTCTCTAAGTGTGACACACACAACAAATGTGTCTTTGTTCTGAAGGATTTTGTCTGACCGCTGCTGTAGCTCAACCTAATGAAGTGCCTTTAACAACATAAGTGATGACGACTGTGGGCCCAGCTGTCATAGAGGTTGTAAATAGACACATCATTATTAAAACACAATAGTTGGTTCCCCACTGTTGCAGTGGAGTACAGATATAACTGTCAGAAGGTGATGATGTTTTATCTGTGTTTGGTCAATGTATTTGTACTTTCCTCTCCCCAGTCATGTATCTGACATTTTATATTTTGTTTTCTTCAGTTATTTTATATTTATATACAACAGCATTGAGACTGGAATCCTACCACCATGCAGGCCTGTCAAACCACTACCACTAGCGGCTACTACATCACTGTCAATGATGCCCTAGCTGCCACACTCACCTTCACTGCCCCCTGCAGCCCCATTGTTTTACACATCCTTGGTTGTGTCCCTATCTCCCTTATCGGTCTTGTCAGTGTTATATGTTTCCGGCCTTAGTCCCTACTGTAACCCTCCAGGCTTCATCTTAATTACCTTATTACCTTCCACGAATTATCCTCTCTGCATATATATATATATATATATATATATATATATATATATATATTTATACACATATGTATATATATATATATATATATATATATATATATATATATATATATATATATATATATATATATATATATGGGTCTACTTCTATTTGTCAAAGTTAAGTTTCTTTAACCAACAGAAGTATGACCTGAATTAAGCGAAAGTGCTACTCAAAAAAAGTGCACTTTTGTGAATTACGGTTCACCGAACCATTAATAAAAATAAAAGGGACCACTATCATGGCAGTTTTGCAAGGGGGCAAGCCATCTGTACCCCTGCTACTTCATATATACCAACTCCAAGATTGCACTACAGTGGGGAAACAGGTATATTCCCTTATCCCCACTGTAGCATGCTTGTAGCATGTAGTGGAATCTCAGATTTGGTATTTATAAAGTAGCAGGGGTGTGGGGTGTGCAGTCCCCCATACGGGGGGGGGTGCAGGGGGGGCTTGCCCCCCTGCAAAACAGCCGTGATAGTGGTCCCTTTTATTTTTATTAACGGTTCGGTGAACTGTAATTCGCGAAAGTGTTGTTATTCAAATCTAAAGACAGGTGAAAACAGTGTTTCATCAGATGTTAAGTATTTCAACCAATGAGTCAGATTCAGAATATGTTAGCTCTTGCTCATATTGACATAATTTGTCTGATCATATGGGACACTTTTAAAAGTGGAATTATCTTTATAAAAGCAATATATATAAATAATAAGGATTTTTTTCAGGAAAACATATAGTTATACTTTCTTCCTATATGCTTGCTGTGGATTTTTATATTGCTTGGTCTGTTGCCAGTAGGACTATATCTCACTAAATAATTACGTCATTGAACGTTTTTGTAACCATGCCATGGACCCTTTTATCTCACACATGGGAGTCTGACAGTCAGACTTTGCTTAATTTTGTATCCTCTTAAAATGAACTTTAGTTTCATTTAAAGGTCTAATTTACCCATAACATTGAAAGCAGGCATTGTGTAGTACCACATCGTGTTTCAGATATTAAACAAAAACAACTCTAGTTATACGCCACTTTTTGCTGCAATATACTTAAACCAACAAAATGTTAAGACAATTATCCACATTCTTTCGTTTGACAGCATTTGTTACACTGATCTGGTTTCTTTCAACATGGCAATTTTCTCATAAAGTTGCCAGAATCTGTATCCTAGAAGCAAATCAAAAGACTGACTGTATATCATTTATTAGCATCTGCATATCCATTTCATTTATTTATACAATCAAAGCAATTCTGTTCTGTAATCAGGTATTTAATCATGTGAGTCTAGACACTATGTGTTAAACTTATGAGTATAACATACAGAGAGTTAAAGTGAGCAAAATAATGTTGTCCCGGTCTCCTTCAGTAAAACACATCACACCAAATGACGTTTGATGATCTTTATTAAACTTCCATAGCATGACTTTGATAACCAATATTATTAATTACAACTGAACATAGTACAGATGATTTTAATCACAGCATAAACATCCCTGTAATGTTAATCAGGACAGTGTGACTTTACTCATCCTGACCCAGTAAGCATCATCCATACCTCCACTCACTTACTTTAGTTGTGACGCACCGTCCAACAACTCCCTTCATATACCATTTACTGAATTACATCTCAAACCAAATATGCAGCGTCCTTACCTCCACTCACTTATGTTTACCACTTATTGCCTCCAACTGCTCACTTTCCTTTCCCAACTTATTGAAATGAACATCCAAACACCAGAGGGGGAACAGAAGTGGGCAAGCCTGTTTCTCTTCTCCACCCTACCAGGACTGCTAAAATAACCACACCCCACCAATCCACCAAAAGACAGGGAGGGAGGGCAGCAAGTTCATGCCAAAATGTGATTCTTTACCCAGCTGGTCTTGCCTAAACCCCTTAAGCCCCTCCCCACCCCTTACCTAATTTCCTCCCAATCAATCCTTCTTCCATTTAACCCTTTCAACCCCCTACCCTCTTACCTCTCACTAATATATTTGTCTAACCCCCTTCTGAAGATGTCCCTGGACAAATTGGTTTGTTGCCAAACCTCAATAAAACACATCACACCGAATGACATTTGACGACCTTTATTAAACTTCCATAACATGGCTTTGATAACCAATATTATTAATTACAACTGAACATTGTACAGCTGATTTTAATCACAGCATAAACATCCCTGTAATGTTAGTCAGAACAGCATGACCTTACTAGTAAGCAGCGTCCATTCCTTTACTCACTTACTTTACTTGTGAAGCAGTGTCCAACAACTCACTTCATATGCCATTTATTGAATTACACATCCCACCAAGTCCTTTACTTGTGAAGCAGCGTCCAACAACTCACTTCATATGCCATTTATTGAATTACACATCCTGCCAAGTCCTTTACTTATGAAGCAGCACCCAACAGCTCACTTCATATGCCATTTACTGAATTACATCTCCAACCAAATATGCAGCGTCCTTACCTCCACTCACTTATATTTACCACTTATTGCCAACAACTGCTCACTTTCCTTTCCCAACTTATTGAAATGAACATCCAAACACCAGAGGGGGAAGAGAACAGGGAAACCCTGTCCCTCTTCTCCACCCACCAGCCTGACCATGCTGTTCCCCCTCTCTCTTACCAAACTTCCAACCTAACCACCCATCAAAAGACATAAAGCCAGCCATCATTTGGTGTATGGCAACCTCTCTAACCAAACTGGATTCATGTCATCACCTCCCACAGCCCTATCCCATAAACAGCCAAGATAGCAAATTGCCTAAACAGCTAAAATTAAACCCCGATCCCTCTACAATGCTAAAGTGACAACCATAACCTCATAACCTAACATAACCTCTGTATAATGAGTAAACTCTTGCTTACCTAACTAGCAATAGTAGCCTCACTATGATTTCCCGATCAGTACTTACCAAATGCACCACCCAAAATTAAACACACGCCAGGAGAAACCCCACAAGGACAATGTACCACCAAAACTCTAAGAAGCCCAATGTCACCCGAAACAAAACAAGGCCAACGACTTGCCATCAAGCCTAACTGCAGCCTCTTTTCCTGCCCAGTGGATATACTAATAACCACAATGATATATTTTTTTTAATGGAGCCATTGCCCGGTAATCCTGCCATCAAACCCACTATCCCTTATAATGTATTTTATTTATTTTATTTTACATTTGTTGACCTGAAAAATCCAACTGGATGCATGTCCATTTTCAGTGGAGGCCCGGGGAGAAAAGCTCCACAGTAAAATTCATACAATTATTACAAGGAATACATAGGTGGTAAAATGCATGGAAAGTAACAAACTTAACATAGACAAGTAATTTAACATTGACACATAACATATTATTCATGTTTATTTCAGGTTAACATATCAGGTATGAGGTTCACATAGATCAGGTGAAAGCACTGTGAGATACAAGTTTAACAGCATTGGATAGGGTACATGCAAGTATTCAGTTTAAGGTTTAGATATTCCCTACTGGTGAGATATACTAGAGTAGGGTAGGGAAAGAGTTGGCCAGGTAGGTAGGTGGAGGGGAAACAATAGTACTGGGTAGTTGATAGTGGGGTTAAGTAATATGGGAGAAATGGAGAAGGTAGAAAGGATGATATATAGATAGGTATGAGAGGCAGGAAGGTGCGGTATTAGTTTAAGTAGTTGCTGTAGTGGGATAGAGTGAGTCAGGTAGTTAGTGAATATCTAATTTAGTAATCTGGCAATGGTGTCTGAGTGATGTAGTCTATGGGGTGGAATAATGGATGCAGTAGGAGGAAGATAAAGGGGCTATCAGTGTAGGTGATGAGGCTGTAGTATTGGGCATGGGAAAGTAAGGGGGGAATACTGGGTGGGGAACATTATAAGGCAAGAAAGCCTTTGTCAACCAAAAAAAAAACACCCTGTAAATGCCATCAATACATCCATGGAGTAATAACCATACAGACTGTAGGTGAATGACCCTCCATATACCAATGGCAACCCTTGCAACCAACTTACTTTGTCAATGGGCAATGTGCCACAATCTTCACCCTATCACATATACCCTTACAGCATAAGCCCCTTCCAAAATTTTGTAAATTACCATACTCTGTCACCCATGGAACTGTAGCCATTGCAGCTAAATCCACCTTTACCAACTCAAATGCCCCCCTTCCTCACAAACCTGCACCAAATAACTCAACAATCCATCCTCTAATCTCCTACCCCCTGGTGGCTGCAACACCCCTACCATGCTTCACTTATAAACGCTACCCTAGAGTCCTGCAATAAACATCTAATACTACTAACCCAACCTGACACACCTTGGCTAACAGCACCATCAAACCATACCACTGTCATATCAACCAAATGAACATGAACCTTATTCCCCCGACGCCCTCTGCTTAAGCTAGGATGCCTGCTAAATTGACTAATTCAGAATTACAAACACCCATTCCAAACCTTTTTATACTAAAGGCGGAAAGTGACAGGTTACAAGACCCCCACCCTTGCCCCAAAGCTCACTTAACTAACCATTAACCCAACCTAATCCTAAACAAACCCCCTTCAGTTGTTTGCAACTCTATCCCACCTATGTTCAATCCCAAAATCCCCTTAATGTAAACTAAACACCTGCTTTACCATGCTCCTTACTTACCTCAAGCACACTTGTCGCCACAGTAATCCCAGACCGTAAGACTCTTATATGCCTAAATGAGCACCTGAAATCATGTCGTTACCTGCGACCCCAATGCCTTCCCCCAATGTCCAGAAACTCCAACAGCAGCATCACCTGTGAAAATCCACTTCCTTCAGATCCACCAGCTGATACAACTCTGTACTTCAACATCTGTGCCTGAAATTCTGTACCTCCATCATCTGGAACCTCCTCATGCACCCCTGCGACTGCAGGGGCATTGACCTCAGTAATTCTTTTTTCGTCAGGGCACTGACCATTGTTCATTCTGTGCTCCCTCATCTGTAACCTCTGTGCACCACGCGAATGACCAGGACATCCCTTGAAACAGCCTCAATCACCTTTCAAATCCCCTTCCTTCAGGTTACCAAGCGATGCCTGTTCCATTTCCATACCTCACAGTCTGCAAAAGAAAAACAAATGAAGTACCTTGCCTTTCCAAGCAGTGAAAAAAGATGAACTTCAAGTCCTATGCCTTGTGTGAATGCGGAAAACAACTTATCACTATGACCCCTCCTTTAACCTCTAGATTAAATTAGCTGTCAGATATGATAACCTCAAACTTTAAAGAAGGGCCTAAATAAGATCTAAAATTTGCCCTAACCCCCCAAAATGAGAACATTTGTAAGGGTTGGTACTGACCTCATAACTTCTTAGACAGGAATCCAGATAAAGACACAGCCCAGCAGACTGCCGACCTGAAGAAAGTGCAACTGACGTTATCAAGAACCTCCCAAAATGGAGTTAATAAGGAAACCCAAGTATATGCTATTTCAAATTCCAAACCTAAATGATTTGCAACTAATACCCCAGAAGATACCAATTATGCAAAGTCTGAAACACAAATGTCTCATTTTCAGACTTGAGTGATTTGCATTTAATTGAACCAATCTAATCAGAGACGTCCCTGAACTCAGGGACAATTGGGAAGTATCCTATAATTTTAACCAGCCAGTTTCAATTGTATTATTAACTTCATAATATTTAGTAGTTGTAGCAAGATTAATGCTGGCACCAACCCTGTGCCTATACCTCTCCACCCCTCAACCACTGAATCAGGCACAATAAATGAAATGCTAAACTCCCCAACATTTCCTCCCCCTTTTCCAGTCAGTATGTCTGGACAGATTAGAAAGGCCAGCATCGTATGAGCCAAAGTCAGGAAAAGCTAAGAAGTAGGTCTGCTCCACGTGGTAGCACAAACAGAGGTAAAAGGTATCATAGAACTGGCTATTAAAGGCCTAGACCCTTAATTCTCTGCACCATCTGCCACCCCAATACACTACTCAGACGTCTTTTCCTTACCTTGTATTTCAAATGAATATAAGATCTGAAACTGCATATGTCAGTGGTTAGTGACTTTCATCTTCACATCATCCCAGCAATCTGCCAAACAACAACACACTCCATGAGTAACAACTCAAACTCTGAGACACCATATAGACTGCTCTGTGAACCTGGACGGATGAAAGGCTTGCTTACTTAGCCTCTATGAATGAAAGAGGGGAGGCGATCCTATTGTCATCTCCAAAGCGCACCAACCCTTCCATGACCGTCACAGCCTTACTGTGCATGTGGAAGAAACGGTTGCTATTCTAGATGGCTCCTGCTTTCTCATCCTGCCACTCAAGTCAGAAAACAGCAACAACAAGCCTGAAACTCAAATGTATACCATTATGTGCAGACTTCAAACCTCAGTGATGTGCCCTAAAACACCTTAACAGACAGTCCTGCTCATCTGAATGTACCCAAGCCACAGAAACTGCTGATAATTACACCGCCACCACTGGCCCAGTTACATTGAAACACAAATGCCCGGGCTAACAGTGAACTCTGCCTGATTGGCCCTGCTATAAATAAACCAATGTCCACGTAATCCACTAAGGCACTTTATAGTTCTCCAAAAGGTAGCTACCCCAGCCCTCGACACACTAAAGTGACATGCCCCATTCTCAGACTAGAAGAGCCCGAACTCACTTTGCAAACTGAACGAGCAGAATAAGGCAACCCTGTACCCTGAGTTTTAAGAGGTAACAACCTTAGCCAGCACACGAAACTCACCTCCTCGATACTAAGCCCAATGGATACTACTCTATACCAATCCCTCAGCCTGAACCTTAGCGTGTGTGTATATAACAACCTCCATCACCTATATAACTATATCAAAAAATAAATAAATAAAATTCTGTTCCCTTTACTTACTGACCTCCTCATGCACACTACTGTCATCCCAAGGTGTACCTGACCATTACAATACCATATTACCATCCTGGTCATCACGGACATAAGCCTGCCCTTAGCAAGTTCACGC
Source organism: Protopterus annectens (assembly GCF_019279795.1). Taxonomy (NCBI): domain Eukaryota; kingdom Metazoa; phylum Chordata; order Ceratodontiformes; family Protopteridae; genus Protopterus; species Protopterus annectens. The sequence goes on from NC_056737.1 coordinate 1,329,409,519, forward strand.
CAAAATGTGATTCCTTACCCAGCTGGTCTTGCCTAAACCCCTTAAGCCCCTCCCCACCCCTTACCTCATTTCCTCCCAATCAACCCTCCTTCCATTTAACCCTTTCATCCCCACACCCTCTTACCTCTCACTAATATATTTGTCTAACCCCCTTCCAAAGATGTCCCTGGACAAATTGGTTTATTGCCAAACCTCATTTAAACATATTACCATCTGTATAATAAAATTTAAATCTATCATTCTGTCCAAGCAGCTAAACTTGGTTAATGTGTGAAATAATCTGAGTGTGTGCTTAGAGACCCTTAATCTGTGATATCTGGTCATCACCTGTTTTCTACCATGGTCTGAGCAAGTTTTCAGAAAACCCTTTTAAGGCTTGGTGCATATTCATTAGTTAAATCATTCCCACAGCAGTTATAATAAAGAGAGTAAAGGTCATAACTTGTAAATCAGCATTCATTTTTATAAATGAACTTGATTTTGACTTCTACTCACATGTTGTGTATCTAAGCAACATCTAATCAAAACAAACTTCTCGTTTTCTTCTACAAAGGGGTACTTGTACCTAATTGGCCTTTCTAAAATCAGAGTACAGTAATCAGGGTGGACACTCTGATGTGCTTCCAGCCACAAGAATTTGCTTACCAACTATCCAAAAGCCTTTCTTGAGACTTATTCAGAGGTAGTCTCACAAAAAGGCTTTTCAGTTGTGGTTACAGAGAAAATATCCCTGTGCAACCATCAACGATTAAGGATATGCGCTATTAATGATCTTTGTCCAGTATTCCTGAGTTTGATTCTTTGACTCTCCATGAGTCTGTTCTGCAAATTTTAACAAGCTTCTTAATCAGAACAAAAAAACAATCAATGTTCCGTGCCTCAGCCAAAGTCTGCCAGTCCACAATATAGCACCAAAAAACTGGCTTGACACCGCTGTATGGATAAAAAATCTTTATAAAAATTCCAACACAATTCCAACACAGTAGTAAGCACTTTCGGGTTCACCAACCCTTCATCAGACAATAAAACACATACAATCTCTCATTTAAAAAAGAAACTTCAACCAATCAAATATTAGTAATTTACCCACCTATTTTGTAGTGCAGGTTTTAAAGGTATCCTATCATTTAAACCTGGATATCTATGTGAAGTGAGTGTAATGATCCATTTTGACTCTAAAGACTCATGATGAGTAAAGCAGGAACATTACCATGTGGTAACTGTAAGGCTTGTTCCAGCATCAACAAGGATCCAACTTTCATGCATCCAGTAGATGGGAGAAGGTTTGATTTTAAAGCTAGAGCAACATGCAAAACAACACATGTGGTTTATATTGCTGAATGTCAGAAATGTTTGTCGTACTATGTAGGGATGACAACAAATATGCTGAAAGTTAGAATATTACAACATCTCACTTGTATTAGGAATAGAGTAGAACAGAATGCTCTATATAGGCATGTTGAGAATAATCCAACACATACTTTCAAGTTTAAAGCTATTGTTAATGTTAGGTTGGGTGTTAGAGGGGGGGACATTAAATTACAGACTGAGTCTTTAGAGTCAAAATGGATCATTACACTCACTTCACATAGATATCCAGGTTTAAATGATAGGATACCTTTAAAACCTGCACTACAAAATAGGCGGGTAAATTACTAATATTTGATTGGTTGAAGTTTCTTTTTTAAATGAGAGATTGTATGTGTTTTATTGTCTGATGAAGGGTTGGTGAACCCGAAAGCGCTTACTACTGTGTTGGAATTGTGTTGGAATTTTTATAAAGATTTTTTATCCATACAGCGGTGTCGAGCCAGTTTTTTCTGTTTTTTGGTTCTTAATCAGAACAGTGCTTCTGGGTCACCCCTAGAAAGAAAGATGTGTGCCTACTGAGTGATGAGTGTTACATGGCTAACAGCTGCAACAACTATAAAAAAAACATTTGTTTAAGGGTGTTATTCACTTGTAACTACACAAGTAAAGTTAAAACACAAATAGCTGAAAAAACAAACAATAGCAATGTTAACTTGCAAATACATATGAATAGGGCCAAAAAAGATAACATAAATGAAAAAATGGGGGCTATGGTTGTGGAGTATAGTAAGAAAACTGACAAAGTGATGGCTATTTTAAAGAACATATGGGAAGTTATATTCCCTTCAGAATACAAGGAAATACTAGGAATACTAAGAATGAACCCTAAAATTACATACAAAAAAGGAAAAAAAATATTAAGAACTTATTAAAATACAATTACTCTGGGTCAACAAATGGTATATATTCCAAAATGACAAAATGTGGCTGCTGTAAGTATTATTAATGACGGGTCATATGTATTAATAGAGGGATTTGCTAAAATTTTAACTTGCCTAGGTAGATGCAGTTGCAATTCTAAACTGGTAGCTTATCTTGCTAACTGTATTTCTTGTCCTGTTTCTATATAAGCAAGGCAATTAGTACTTTGAAAGAAAGAATCTATGAGCACCTTTATGACATCAAAAAAGGTACACGGAGTAATGCGTTAGATAAACATCCACGCTCTTGTTTACATTTTAAAAAAATGTATATTTTTTGTGATTGACATGGTGAACATTTCAGGCAGAGGTGGGAACTGTCAAACAATTCTGGATAAAAAAAAAATTAATGTGGCAGTTGCGACTGATTGCTACAAAAAAGCTAGGATTAAATGATTCTGTATCATTGCATGGTGTGTTTAAACTTACGGCAGACAAATTTCTTTAGTGTACATTTTCATAGTTATGTTTCAGACAATTACACTTATTAATTATGTGTTTTTATAAAAGTTCTTTTTAAACAAAATTTACCTTGGGCTTTAAATATAGCATTTATTTTTAAGGGGATATAAATTAGATAATTGTTTAATGGATGTGAACTAATGATTGGATGACTTTTGGTATGAATTATATTAGTGAGTGATTCAAGTCTGAAGTTTATGTTAATTTAAGGATAAAAGCAATAAGTTAATTTAAAAAAAATCGTCAATAAAATTGATTTACTACAATTTGTTATGCCTTTATTATTTTAAAAAGTGTATTTGAAGATTAACTATCCAGGTTAACTATGCAGTTTATTGAAGTTTAGCGTCTTCATACAGTACGGTTGAGGAGTGCGGAAGTATGTTTTGTTTGTTTTTTTTGGCTATTTGTGTTATCACTTGCTCATTCCTTCATAGACTGAGTTATAGTTGCTCAAGCTTTATTGTTTCAGTTAGTCATTGCTTGACTTTGTTTGCTCCCCCTGCTTTGCATGTGATTGTATGTGTTGGAGATCTTAGCCACCCAGAGAAAAAGTAAAACACGTCTACCTTATGTTTAACTGATAGCTCTTTCTCTGAGGTACAGTGTCCTTAGAATGAGAATAATAAAATAATGGAGTTTGGACAGGCAAATGAATTTTGGAATTTTTGATGTGTGGTGTATTTGGTCATAAACTTGACAGGCTTGAATGCATATGTATGCCATGTATATGCACTTGAGCTGCCCTTTAGTGCAAGCTCAAGCAGGGAACTATGATATCAACACTAGAGTTATGAGGACTCTTAGTTTTTTCCTTTCTTAATGTTTTCTTAAAATAGATAATTTACATTTCATAACAGAGGACACACAATTCAGGCTTTATAATCTCACCGTTTCAATCTTCTAAGTTCAGTTATCCATGTGTTACTAATATTTTTCTTTTTTATACTTAATGTAATAAGCATGCACTACTATTATCATTGCAAGATTATTGTATTGTTACTTTTTCTTTTTAATTCGTAGGTCCTTCATATGACAAACCTTATTTGTGACAGTGCCTTCTGAGAATTGCATCATCTGTCCCCATAATGCATTAGTAGGACAATATGGCAGATTAGTATTAAAGTCATAATTGTAAATAGCTCTGGCAGAACCTTATTACAAAGGGATAGAATTAGTTACAACATGATTCAAAAAACACCACGTGGCCAGGAGAACCAATAATCAGTACACAGCTTTTGATAAAGGTGTTACACAGTGCTTTTTAGCATGGATGAGACCTAAAAAGATAAGAGAAGAGTATTGTTAGCTCATTAACATAATCATTACTGAGCTAATATGAGGAGCAATTTTAAATGATTCCATGAGTAATGAGTTCTAGAGAAACCGGCCAATCAGGGGAATTAATTGAATATTGCCTTGCCCATACAACAGTGGCAATGACGATCATGAAATGAGAATAAAATAATAGGGGTGTCTGGAGGCAAACACGACACATAGATGAGCAGGGGGCTTTACCTGATGTATAAAATGTTTGTTTTCTGATTTCCTTTAGTTACCGGCCCAGACAGTATCTCTGAACTCGGCTCCAGACATCAGAAATGCATACTAATTTCTTTGCCTAATATATTAATATAGCAATGTGTAAATTCATTTCTAACATCCCTTCTATTTTTTCTAATTTACTATAAATCAGTTTTTCTGAAAATTTAAAGATATGTACCATGCAAATGTCTATTATAAGGAATGTCTGCAGGTAATTACCTAGACATACTAGCTTATAGTCAAACATTTAAAGAAGTTTATACTCTTTCCAAGATGTTTTCATGCATTTATTTAGTTCTTACATTTGTTGACCATGAATGCTCGTATGAAAAGTCCCATTTTCAACTGGATCCCAGTTAAAATCTCCATTAAAGTAACAACACTGAGAATTTAAGTGCAATCACAGCAACAATGAAAAATGGAAAATGTAGAGCATCTTGAAACATAAGAATTGCATATATAAAGCAGAATACATACTAATAAAGCTTTATATGACTATAATTCTATGTATGAGCTCTCTAGTATATGCTGCATTAATCTAGTAGTGAAATTGTGAGTTTATATTATATGAACTTGACGCATACAATACATTTGCTATATAAACCCTAGATGTGTACAAAGTAACATGACATTAAAGAAAAAATGCACACTATAGCTGTGTTCACACTGCTGCATGCATTGCAAAATAGACTGCTAAGATATCCCATTTTGTATACAATGTGAAACAGTGGTACATAATAATAAGTGAGCTGCAGTAAGAATATGAGAAGGAGAAATTTAGCACTAAATGTTCAACTACTTTATTAACACAGGAGAGCTGGACCAAGTGTTTGTGGAGTGACAGTGAGGATGACTGAAAGCCGTCAGAAAATAGAAAGCAGGTAAAGAAATATACAGGAATCATGTAGGGTTAGATGGCAAGGAGTGATTGCCCAGGTCACGTTTTAAGCAGTAAAACTTTTATATTTTTACTGCAAATGCTCTTTTTTTCTTAGTTCAGAATTAAAGGATTTATTCAAGGATTGTAACTGAGTTAATTGGGAAGGTGATCCAAAGCTTACTAACAACACAGTAACGGCCATCACCAAATTTATTTATTTATTTTTTTGCCTGAGGAACATTAAACAAGTCATCAACTGATGATCTAAGTTCAGATAATCTTCCAATGAAATAGATTGGAGAGAGAGGGAGGCTAAAATATAAGAGAAGATCTGCAAATTCTACTAGAATGAGAGTTAGTTGACAGCCAAATGTTAACTGTTGCAGATGCTTTGTAGGTAAACAGTGAATGGTCCAGTAGTGGTGGCCTGTAGTAAGACCTCCTTACTCTTTCCTAAGCCCACCTTAGTTTACAGTGGAGGGATAAGAGAAGACCTCTAAGAAGATGTGCAGATTATAGGAGAGTTGGAAGTAGGAATTAAATCACTGCAGACAATCTCCCATTAGGTGAGAGAAATATTCTCACTTTGTATAATTTGTAAAGTTTTCAATTAATTCTCATGAGGGCACTACTCACATGCTTCTAAATTTTAGTTGATTATCAATCATAATCTTAGTAGCAATGACTTTCTCAGAGGAAAGAGGTCAAGGAAGGTTATGTGAAGATATGAGATTAACTGTCTCAAGGTATCATCAGCATGAGCAAAAGTGAAAGAGTCTGAAACAGAAGACTAGGAACATTGGAAACAAGTTTGGACTTTGTTTTAGAGACATTTAGATAAAGTTTCACTGTTTTAAGTCAAAGATGCAATGAATGAAAGCAATGACACATAGTTGATGAAAATATATTTTGCTACACATAAAACCATATCTGTTGTGAACTGAATTTCTACACATAAAACCATGGTCAAATTATTATATAAAAATTCAAGTTATACATCAGAAGAGTTAGGATTTGTATGTAAATGTTTTTTAAACTGTAAAGTGCCTAAATCAATGGGAATCACTGCATATGAACAGTGTATATCCTCTGTGATTAAAGGATCATTGGCTGTAAAAACAATAGCTTTTTTCTTAATTAGGTTCCATAGCTCTCCAGAGTAGAGTGATGATGTCCTGTTGGTAAAGTTCAGTTAGAGGTCCATCTGGGGGAGGAGACAGATGGAGAGTGGAAAGGAGCAGCTTGTGTCAGCTTGCTCATCTCAAGGTAAGGGTGTGGGCTGACCCACTTACTTGGACACACCTCCGCAGTTGAACCATGGACTGCAGTCATGAATGAGATCCAGGCTTTGGTTGAGGTACTCATGCACACAAGGGCAATTACCCTTTGAGCCCATTGCATGCTAACTTGTATACTATGGATATGTGTTGGCAGGGAAAATGTTGGTATGGCATAATACAGAAAGGGTCTAATGGATGCCTGGTTTGAGTATCGTTATTGGCTCTCACCTCATGGGAATAAATGGACTGGAGACCAGCAGGGAATGAATGGTCCAGATATTTGGGGGGCTGAATGACAATAGGTATCATGGATATCAGAATCATTGTTGAGCTAATATGGATAAAAAAAACGTAATTAGATCACCGTAGTTTAAGTCAATTGACTTCATATGTATAACTATATTCTTTAGTTTATTTTCAACTCATAAGGCCAATTGTTCACTTTTTGAATAAAGAGACTGTATTGGATGTAAAGGGGGATTTTTGGAATCATCATGTATTTTCAGAATTCCAAAAATAACACCTAGGCATGGAAAACTTGGGTCTATATTAAAAACATGAACGTTTACTTACCCAAACACCTAAACACCGACACATATTCCGCAAACCGCAAATACACTGAACACCCTAAACCACGAAATTCAAAAACTCGAAATATCATAGTTGTCCCATCCCACCGCCCACTACATACTATCTACACAAACAAACTAAATAAACCACATGCATACACTAACCAAAACTCTACTTCTAACCCTAAACTAAACCCTACTTCTAACCCTACACTAAATCTTGCATATACCACCATGTATGCACTTCACTTAACCTGCACCCTAACCCTAAGGTTTGTAACTATCGCACACTTACCTTAAAAAGCTATACCCAAACAAACTAAATAATCCACACACATACACTTAATAAAACCCTACTTCTAACCCTACATTAAATCTTGCATATACCACCATCTATGCATTTACTTTAACCCGTACCCTAACCCTAAGCTCCTTAACTATCGCACACTTACCTTACGGAGCTATACCGCAGAAGGGCCAACCATGACGATTCGACATTTCGGATTTCACACTTCAGGACGATCTATGTTTTCATGGTTTGATGAAGACGTGTCAGCATTTAGGTATTCGGGTAAGTAAACATTCATGTTTTTAATATAGACCTGAAAACTTACCCTAAAAAAAATCTGCTAAATAAGGCAAAATAACTCCATTGTTTAAACTGAGAGATATAAAGTCATCAATTTCTTTGCACCCCTGTTCAGTAATGGACTTATTGACTTCTTTCTAATAGTATCTTCTGGACTATTACCTTGTCAGGAAGATATGTGCATCGCAGTGAAACTGCAATGTATAGTTTGCAGGGTCACCCATGATGGACAGGTAATAGCAGAAAGGTAAGACCAAATATGTCCCAGTGTAGTGGGTAATGATAATCTACCCAGGAATCATTGCTAAGAAAACTTTAAGAACAAATACAACCAGTCATATCATATTTACACTAGAAGATGAGATCCTCAGGTTTGAGGGATTGCATCACACTGTTGGGGAAGAGCAGGTGGTAAGTTTACATAGTACTAGAGGTTATATATTTAGATGGATTTAGGGTGCCAGTCTACTGAGCTGCTCAGAGATGAAACAAAAGTCTGATGCTGTAAAAAATATACACTACTGGAATTGGAACATAACTATAAAATAAGGTAGTGACAGCTTGAGAATTAATGAACTAAATGGACTGGAATGAGACACTTTTATATCAGATAATCATTGGATGTTCTACTATGGACAGGAATCATACAGATGAACTGGAGTAGCTCTCATAGTTAATAAAAATGTGTTAAAAAGCAGTGCTCAGTTACAACCCAAAAAAATAAAATATGGGCTTAACCAGTTTCTAAGACAAGCCATTCAACATTATAATTTGTGCACTAACTATGGCTATCAAAGAAAAGGAAGTCAACCAGCTTTATGAAGATCTGTAGTACCTTCTGGAAATGACACACAAAAATATTACATTCATTATAATTGATATGAATGCTAAATGTGGTAGTCAAAGTACAACTTAAACAACAGGCAAAATTGGCCTTTGAGTATGACATGAAGTGAGATAGAGAGTAGTAGATTTATGTCCGTATAATTCACTGGTTATAACAAACTCTTTCAACAGCCTAACAGATGGCCTTACACATGGATATCATCAAGTGGGCGACACTAAAATCAGAATGGCTATATTCTCTGCAGCCAGATATGGAAGAACTCTATAGAGCCATTAAAACAAGATTTAGAGCTGAGTGTGGCTTAGACCATCAGATTCTTGTTGCAGATATTAGAATTACATTAAAGAAAACAAGGAAAGTCTCCAGGCTAATTAGATTTGTGCTCAACAACATTACAACTGTATAGTGAAAGTAAAGAACATGTTTAAGGGATTAAACCAGGTGGATAGATTGCCTGAAAGATTCTAGACAAAGTTCATGATATTTTCCAAAATTTGGCAATAAAAATATTACAGATTGAAAGAAGATTAAGAAGGCAAAATGACTGTCAGCTGAAGCTTTAAAAGTCGCTGAAGAAAGAAATAGAGCAAAAGTCAACAGAGATAGGGAAATATGTGAAACTGGTTTTAGAAGGGGCAGAGCCACCAGATATCAAATTTCCAATGTCTGCTAGATAACAGAAAAAAAAACAAGGGAATTACTGAACTATATTAGCTAGTACTTTACTGACTATTTTAAGGCCTTTCTCGGTGTGGACTATAATAAATTGTGTCAGGTTCCTAGAGATATGGAGGTACTTTGTCACCTTATTTGCCTCCAGAAGAATCTGTTTGCAGAACAAGAGGCAATGGTTTGAACAAAACATGGAATAACTGACTGGTTCAAGACTGGAAAAGGAATGAAACAAAGGTACATACCATTACCCTACTTATTTCATTTATGTACTGAATATATTATTCCAAGAGCGGGAATTTAATCATAATTTCCAGGAGAAATATTAACATCAGATGTGCAGATGACACCACTCTAATTTCTGAAAGTGAAGAGGAATTGAACAGCTTTGTTAATGAAAGTGAAAGCAGAAAGAACAAGAGACAGCTTTCTTGTCAGCATAAAAAAGAGAATAAAATAAAATGTTGCCATCTTGCTCAATCATCAATTGCAAATAGATGGGGAAGAAATAAACACAGTGACAGCTTTTATTTTACTGGGTTTAAAAATCCCTGCTGATGGTGATGGTAACCAAAAAACTTAAAATATTTTGTATTTTGGAAGGAAGAATAAGGAAAGTCTTGATAGGATTTTAAAGATGTAAGCCATTATACTGATAATAAAGGTCCATATAAACAAAACTATGCTTTTCGCATTAATAACATATGGCTATGAGACTTGGACTATAACTGAGAGTGTGAGCGCTTTTGAACTGTGGTCTTACAGAAAACTTTTCAGAACTCCACAAACTGCAGTAAGCTCAAAGCCATTGATATTTGAGAAATATAAATCCAGACTGTTTACTGATAGTAAAACAGGCGCTAAAATTAATTTGACCACATGATGCAAAGACAGAATTAACCAGAGAAGACACTAATGCTGGGAAATATTGAAGACAAAAGAAGAAGTGGGCAGAGGCAAATGTTGATGGGTAGCATTACAGTTATAATTAATATGAATTTGCAAGAATTAAGGAGCAGTTGTTGACAAGACAACCTGGTGTGGTAAAGGCCTTGAAATCACAATTATTAGGACGTGACTAAAAAACTAATCAAAAATAAAACTAGACAGTATCAATGGTATAAGAAAAACAACTCTAGAATTTTTGTGTTGCAATAAGCTGTTTCCATGATTACTACTCAACCCCTTCATCCATCTTCTTTATGCAGATAGCATTACCATTATTTTGTTTATAGGTTCATAGGTTGATACTAGGCTATCTGCCCTAGGGCATTTACAAGCCTAGCCAGAGTGTGTTTGGCTTTCACCACCCTTTTAAATGAGTTTACTATACCCTTTTAAGGTTAGTTTACTGTGCCTCTGTCTAGCAGTGACGCAGAAGTGATCCCTGGGGTATCTTCATTTCAGCTGTGAAATTGAAAACAAATCTTATGACACAATTTACCTGTAATTACTACTTCTCTTATCATTTTAAAAACATCAATGTCTGTTGCAAAATATTGCTGAATAAAAGGTCTAAAAATGCTAAATCCTGTACTAATTTACAAACTGAAAAACCAAAAATCTTTGCATAATTCTCAATATCCTACCAAAACAACAAGAATTTACAAACAATATTTAAAAACTCAAAAACTTGTCAGAGCTACATTACTAAAGACATTCATAAGATTGTCAACTGGAACAGACTGCGTCTTCACATGAAACAAAGATCCCTAACCATATTTAAGCATTGACTAAACTAATGAATGAGAAAGCATAAATTCATTACAAGTTGAACGCCACAGACCCTTATGTAAAGGGATAGCAAGTATTGGCTAGGCTACATATGATTTAACCGATTACCTGACAAGTAATAATGTATGAACCCATGATTAGTCCTTAGGGACTTATGGAATCACACAGAGATGTGGGTAGAACAGGATCCATGCTAAAAATTACAGACAAAATGGATAAAGGGAACATCCTATGGTAGTTTGATTGAATAAAAAATCAAATATTTTGTCTGTAGGATTATAAAAGATATTCCATAAGGCTCAATAACAGAAAAGCTTCTTCTTTATTAACACTCATAAGTTTGCTCAGAAAACAGGCATTTCAAATGACAAATAACAGTCAAAAATGGAAAAAATCAGTTTAAAAAAAAAGTGGTTTAACATAGATCC